>NC_045428.1:372353011-372654761 GCF_902635505.1 Sarcophilus harrisii
AAATGAATAAGAGGATTTTCCAGTAGAAGATAAAATGGGCCTGGTGGAGATATAGAAAAAAAGTGATTAAAGTGAATTATTTTTTATCAAATAAAACATAAAATGTGTAATTATATTAAAAAGGATTTACTGTATTTTTAGAAGAAAATAAGCATTACTTAAAAAGTTGACATGTATGTATAAGTGAACATTTAACTATTAATTTTATATATTTGAAAACAATCCATTTATGCTATTAACCCTACTTATTAAAGAAAAATTCTTGACATTCTGTCCTTTTAGCTCAACTGTCAAAAGATTAGTTCAAAAATCTGAATTAATCCTTTTCAGTATATCACTAAATAGAAGATGATATTTCAATATTCAGACATTTTAGGACTGAAAATTTGGGTATTTTCATTTTCTAAGAATGACTTTATTGTTAGTTACTATTTTTATTGACATACTTCTACAAAGTTTGAAAAGTTTAAATAATGGGATGAAAATACTACATATGTTTGTATTTCTAAAAAAAATTTATAATATAAGATAACCTGGTAAACACATGAAAGGTGTAAAATAGAGAGACTTTTGTGAAGAGGTACTTGACACATAATAATAGATGAGTAAATTTTCCAGCATTTTGCTGCATGAAATGCTGCAATTCTTGCTGTTACAGACTTGAAATGTTAATATTTGTTTATATAGATTTTGTTACTGTTGTTATTGTTCAACATTAGTATGGAATCTGGATGTGTGATTTCATACAGAACTCTTGAAAAGGAAATTTCTTTCATAATTGCAGATCAGTTGCTTTGAAATTTACAGTCTTAATTGCTTGGGAATAAAAAGAGATAAAAAGACTAGCCCAAGATCATCCTGCTAGTATTGGTGAGAAGTCAGACTTGAGTTGAGATCTTCCTTGTTTTTCCCACAGTCCTTCTCCCTTCTATGAGATATTTCATAACATCATATTAATATTAATTCCTAGTATCACCTGTAAAGCAAATTATGGTATTTTATAATTTAACATTTTCTGTGCATGTTTTTCCAGAAAATAAAACTTCTTACACTTTAAGTACTATTAAATATTGTTAGTTGTCACTAATTAGCTGCTCATAATCCTGAAAACTATTATGCATCAGGGATCTATGATTAAGTAACAGAAATTTAACTCATTTTATGCCATTATTAATCTCATGAAACTGAGATGACTAAAAAATACAATGTTGTTGATGATGCATTATAGTCTCCAGTAATCAATATCAATATTAGAAAGTTTAAGCAAATCCAAAATTTGAGTTATGGCTTTTGTTTTCTTTGGCAACAATCTGATGGCTAAATTTCTACCAGTTTTGAGGTTTTGTTTAGTACACAGTCTTAGACACTTACTGAAAAAGTATTCCTTAGATTGATATGTTCTTTGTGTAAATATCAGGATCCACTTTTTTACTCAGGAAAAAAATGTTTATGGCACATGAGACATATTAAGTGAAATAGCTAAAGGACTACATCAAATTCACAGGTTACTCTTTTTATCAGTGTGTTTTCATTCCTATGAATAAAATGTCAAATGTTTGCAAATATTTTGCTTGTTTATATATAGAATTACAATTTAGCTGGAAAGATTTCATAAACTAAACAGTGAATATATAGTTCTGTGTCAAGGGAAGTAACTCAAATGACAGATGAATATCTTTTCAATAAAAGGTATATTCCATATTTTGTGCTAGAAGAAATTGTGAATTTGATTTTGATTCAGAAGAAATGAAAGTCAAGTAGACAAAAAAGAATTTTGCAAAGACTGGCTCCAATAATAACAAGAGTATAAAGTGAATCAAAGATTTAAGAGATAGTCTTGTCATTAGCTAAAAAAGGTCATGCTCTGAGGAGAATGGTTGCCAAAAAAGAAAAATGTACAAGCTAAAAAAATAGATTAAATGAATCTTCTAGAGACATGATTAAAAACACATTCAGAAGCCAGCATACTCAGAAAAGACCCCTTCTTATTAAATGTTTTAGAATTCATTAAAAAAGAAATAATTTCAAAATAGTAATTCATCTTGGCAATGCAGATTGACCTAGAATAACTTGAAATCTAGCTTCAGTAAATACCTTTACCGCCCCCCCCCCCAATATATTCCCCTTGATGAAGATTTCTAAGAGGCAATAATAATGTTATAACATGCATGTTGGAGAGGTGAATATTCAGATATCAAGTGAAACTGTATTGAGTCTGCATTGAATTTATTCTTATATTTCTCTATAAGGACTATTGGTATACTGTGAAAGTCCAGTAGTTATATGCTTCTATTTTTTTTTTTTCCTATCTTACATTTCTCTCAAGTACCTCAATGGGAATTTAATATAATTGAAGAGTTGAGGAATATATATCAACAATAATTTTTGTGGGAATAAAAACTTCACTGATGTCCAAGTAATAAGACCAGTATTTAGATAAATTTATAATTTATGTAAAGCATCAAATAATGTACCTGTAAGATCAGAGTCTGCAATTTACTCAAGGGTAATTGTATTGTCCCAGTTTTTGAAACCAAGATAAGGAATAGAAAAACAGGAAATCAGACCACTTTCATTCAGTCTACACAAAATACCCACTGTGTTGTCGGGTCTGTGGTGGCTTCAAGAAGTAATACTGGAGAAGTATGGATACGTTTCCCATGTTTAAAGGAATCAAATTAGGAAGATGGAAGTAACACAGAACAATTAATAAATCCTAAAGCATTTTTTATAACACTGATCTATTACAAAAGGATATTTAACTCAAAAAATATAGTGACAAATACATGGGAACCATAATTTCCTTACCTCCTTATACTCCAGTCCCTTGAGAGGGGAAAGGCATCAAATTCACAATTTTATTCAGTTCTTATAGAGCATAGTCTCCTAGTTTCAAGTCCAAAGCCCTCCTAGGGCTTGAGTCACAGTCAATCTGACTTCTCAGGTTTTCTATGCTAGCTGGCTGGCTGTATACCACCTCACCTGCAATCTTGTCTTCAAGGTTTTTCATGGCTTGAAATTCAGAGTCTGTCACACTTGAAAATAATGATAAAATCCCTAAAGAGAAGCAAACGCTCCCATGCTCATTTCTTGTAGTAAGTGTATGATAGAGAGAACAGAGTAAATATTTTGTTTTTGTTTTTCTCCTTTTACCAGTTCAGTTCATGGCTTTTAAGCTAAAAATAGTAGAAAAGAACAGGGAATTTTCACCAGTTTTAAAGACACAGACAGTAAATCAAGAGAGGCTATCTCACCCCTATTGTAGAGGATGTAGCAGGCTCCATATTACACAACCTGAACATACTCAAAAAGATCTTTTTTAAGCTCAAAAGAACTCTTAAATGATAACTTTGGATCCATGAATCAAGAAGGAACTATGAAATTAATAAGAATCCACTTTTACTGGCTTAACATGGCTGTAGAGGTTATCAAGAAGTATGAAATTTGTGTCAATTGACATCTATTAAAAAAAAAAAAAAACTTCAGGAAAAGAAACTGTCAAGCAATTGTCTAAAGGTTTTCTGGTCATGATATGAGTACCGAACATGATACAACCAAAGAGAAACTCTGTTTAATGTTACAATGGAGGAGAATTTAATGCAGAGGTGACTTTTTTCCTGCCCAAAACTTCTGCAGATTTCTAGGATATGGATTCAACCAACAGAGCTTGTACATATTGACAAGCAGCCTGATATGCCTGCCAGCCTGGCTGTAGATGTACAAGTCTATCATGCTCCTGATAATCAGCCCATGTCAACTACTTGTTCTAGTATAGGAGCAGAGAGATCACTCAGTAACAGTAGAATTGATCCTGTTAGACAGATCACTAGACTAAGATGATATTAGAAATAAACCTATAGAATATAACAATAATAGAAAATAAATATTAGAAAATAGAAAATAAACCTATAGAAATAAAATATAGTTACACATATATCTAGCCACAATATTTGAGATTACCCATGTAAAATGTACGTAGCATATAATTGCCTAGGCTTACTGATATTCAAGTGAGTTACTGTATGTTAGAATATACTTTGGAAAATGGCAAACCACTTTAGTATCTTTGCCAAAAAAATGTCAAATGGTGTCATGAAAATTCACACATGCCTGAGTAACAATGAACAACAAAAGGGTATGTTTGGTTTTTTTTAAGAATCTTTACAAAGTGTTAACTCACTGGAATTGATAGAAACAATACTTAAGTTTACACCTTGAAGAGTTCACACATTAGCTCACACATTAGAGTTCACAAGTCCAGTAGATTCGCAAGTCAGGAACTCACAATCCCACTCTCTCACAGGAGGAGTCAACTTTTGGGTTCACAACTTTAAGAGATCATATATAAGAAGCTCTTAGAGCCTCAGTCAGGAGTGAGTGGAGGAGAGTTCGGGAGATTGAGAGCCAGAAATCAGTTGGGGAGATTCAGAACCAAGATTCAGAGAGAGCTGGAAGCTGAAGCTGGCAGAGGCAAAGGACAAGCTGCAAGAGCTCTTGGAACCAAGTAGAGAGGTCTCTAAGAAAGCTAATCAGGCTATTTTGAAGGAGACAATAAAGGATTGAACTATTACCTTGAAATGAAACTAAGGCTGCTTCCAGAAGCCCCCCAAGAAATCTGCTCCCAGAGAAAAAAAGAGAACACTACAGTTTTTATTTTACTGTTGTGTTCTTTTTTGTTATATTCATGTTATAGAAATTTCTATTGATTGTTTGATGGATACGGTTAATGTTTATTATCAAGTTGTATTATATATAGGCCTAGTGATAGTTATTATTGCAGCTGGCTAACTTTGTTAATTAGCAATAATGCTCATTACTTTTGTTTGCTATGTATGTGCTTTCAAATGTTAATATGCTGTATCTTATATGTAAAAAGGAATGTTGTCATTATAGGATCCTCCCAGGTGGCATGCCGTATGGTTTTTTGTCTACTGCTGGTACTACTAATGTTTTCTAGTCTGGTACTCCTCTCTTTAAGGAGAACAGAGTAACTTATGTGTCAGGTCTCAATCTGCTGTTTTCTTTCTTGGTAGAAAATAAGAGCGGAGGGAGAAGAGACTAGTGAGATCTCTTTTACTTCTCATTGAGCCTCACAATGATATCTTCCCAAATTGTGTTCCCTGTGGGGGATAGACCTTTCTATACAAATATTAATTTTTAAATATAGAGTATTATAGGAAGTCAGAGAAGGCAAAGATCAGGGAAAAGTTTTGTAAAATGTTAGATTCTCAGATATTAAAGACAACTCAGAAAATATCTAGTGCATCTCACACCTTGCCAAGAGTCTGATTCTACTCCTATAACCCTTGCTTGAATACTTGCAGTGGAAAGTCACTACTCATTCATGGATCTCATTCAGTTTTATAACATAGGAAATTAATTCTTAAACTTGAATCTTGCTCTTTTTACCTTACATTGATACTTCCTAGTTCTGCCTTGTATGGACAGACAGAAAAATACTAACCTTTCTTCCATATTGAGTCATTTTTCAGTCATGTTCAATTCTCTATGACCTGATTTGCAAAGATTTTAATTATTTTTCTTATTTATTTATTTTCCTTATTTATTTAATTTTTTTCTTATTCTTATTATAGCTTTTTATTTACAAAACATATGCATGGGTAATTTTTCAACATTGACCCTTGTAAAACTTTTTGTTCCAAATTTTCCCCTTCTTCCCTTACCCCCTCCCTGAGATGGCAGGGAGTCCAATACATGTTAAATATGTTAAATCCAATATATGTATACATAATTATACAGTTATCTTGCTATACAAGAAAAATTGGATCTAGAAACAAAGAAAAAAAATCTGAGAAGGAAAATAAGAATGTAAGCAAACAATAACAGAAAGAGTGGTTCACCCTTCATTTCACATAAATCTCTCTCTGGGTGTAGCTCATTCTCTTCATTACTGAACAATTGGAACTGATTTGAATCATCTCATTGTTTGAAAGAGCCACAACTCCATCAGAGTTGATCATCGTATAATCTTGTTGTTGCTGTGTATAATGATCTCTGGTTCTGCTTATTTCACTTAGCAATAATTCATGGAAGTCTCTCCAAGCCTCTCTGAAATCATCCTGCTGCTCATTTCTTACAGAATAATAATATTCCATAACATTCATATACCATAATTATTCAGCCATTCTCCAATTGATGGACATCCTCTCAGGTTCCAGTTTCTGGCCACTATGAAAAGGACTGCCACAAACATTTTTGCACATGTGGTTCTCTTTCACTTCTTTAAGATCTTTTTGAGCATAGTTCCAAATTCCTTTCTGGCATGGTTGTATCCATTCACAGTTCCACCAACAATTTATCAGTGTCCCAATTTTCCCACATTCCCTCCAACATTCATCATTACCTTTTCCTGATTTCTTAGCCAATCAAAGAAGTGTGTAGTGGTATCTTAGAATTATCTTAATTTGCGTTTCTCTGATCAGTAGTGATTTGGAGCACCTTTTCATATGACTAGAAGTAGTTTCAATTTCTTCATCTGAAAATTGTGTGTTCATACCTTTTGACCATTTATCAATTGGAGAATGGCTTGATTGCTTATGAATTTGAGTCAGTTCTCTATATATTTTGGAAATGAGGTCTTTATCAGAACCTTTGAATATAAAAAGGTTTTCCCAGTTTATTGGTTTCCTTCTACTCTTGTATGCATTAGTTTTGTTTGTACAAAAAACTTTTAACTTAATATAATTAAAATTATCTATTTTGTGATCAATAATGATCTTTAGTTCTTCTTTGGTCACAGATTCCTTCTCCACAGGTCTGAGAGGTAAACTATCCTATTTTCTTCTAATTTATTTATAATATCATTGTTTATGACTAGATCATAAACCCACTTTGACCTTATCTTAGTATATGGTGTTAAGTGTGGATTAATGCCTAGTTTCTGCCATACTAGTTTCCAATTTTCCCAGCAGTTTTTGTGAATTAGGAATTCTTATCCCAAAAGCTGGGGTCTTTGGGTTTGTCAAACATTAGATTGTTATAATTATTGACTATTTTGTCCTGTGAACCTCATCTATTCCACCAATCAACTAGTCTATTTCTTAGCCAGTACCAAATGGTTTTGATGACCACTGCTTTATAATATAATTTTAGATCTGATTCAGCTAGGCCACCTTCATTTGATTTTGACCTTGAAATTTTTGACCTTTTGTTCTTTCAAATGAATTTTGTTGTTATTTTTTTTTCTAGGTCATTAAAATAGTTTCTTGGGAGTTTGATTGGTATAGCACTAAATAAATAAATTAGTTTAGGTAGTATTGTCATCTTTATTGTATTTGCTCGGCCTATCCAAGAGCACTTAATATTTTTCTAATTGTTTAAACCTGACTTTATTTGTGTGGAAAGTGTTTTGTCATTTTGTTCACGTTGTTGCTGACTTTTCCTTGGCAGATAGATTCCCAAATACTTTACACTATCGATGGTTGCTTTAAATGGAATTTATTTTTGAATCTCTTGCTGTTGGATTTTGTTAGTGATGTAAAAAAATGCTGATAATTTATATGGATTTATTTTGTATCCAGCAACTTTGCTAAAGCTGTGGATTATTTCTAATAGCTTTTTAGTAAATTCTCTGGGATTTTCTAAGTATACCATCATATCATATGTAAAGAGTGATAATTTTCCTCATTCTCAACTCTTTTTGCCAAAGCTAGCATTTTTAATACAATACTGAATAGTAATAGTGATAGTGGGCAAGCTTGTTTCACTCCTGATCTTATTGGGAATGATTCCTATTTATCCCCATTACATATAATGCTTACTGATGGTTTAAATAGCTGCTACTTAAATTTTTGATTGTATCAAATTAAAAAGCCTTTGTACAAACAAAAGTAATGCAAACATGATTAGAAAGGAAGCAACAAACAGGGAAAACATTTTCACAGTTACAGGTTCTGATAAAGGCCTCATTTTCAAAATATGTAGAGAATTGATTCAAATTTATAAGAAATCAAGCCATTATCCAATTGATAAATGGCCAAAGGATATGAATCAACAATTTTCAGATGATGAAATTGAAACTATTTCCACTTACAGAGAAATTCAAATTAAGATAGCTCTGAGATACCACTACACACCTGCCAGACTGGATAAGATGACAGGAAAAAATAATAATGAATGTTGGAGGGGATGCGGGAAAACTGGGACACTGATGCATTGTTGGTGGAGTTGTGAATGAATCCAATCATTCTTGTAGTGTTCTCTTCTTTTTCTAAAATATGGTGGTTCTCTTTGGGAGCAGGTTTCTTGGGGAGATTTCCTGGAGGCAGCCTTAGTTTCGGTTCAGAGTAATAATCATCTCAAATGCAGCCAGCTGATAAAAGTTCAAATCTTTTATTGTCTCTTCCAAAATAGCCCAGTTAGCTTTCTTTGGTTCCAAGAGCTCTTGTTGCTAGTCTTTTGCCTTTAGTTCAATTCTGACCCCTGGCTTCTCAATCTCCCAACTGACTCTCGCTGAGACTGAGAACTTCTTATATATGATCTCTTAAAAGTGTGAACCCAAAGGTTGACTCCTCCTCTGAGAGAGTGGGATTGTGGGAGGTGTAAACTTGGATATCTCCCGACTTGTGAACTCCAATGTGTGAACGAATGTGTGAATTCTCAAAGATGTAAACAAGCATTGTTTCTATCAAATCTAGTGTTAACTAGATTCTAACACTAGGATTCTAACACATTCTGGAGAGCAATATGGAATTATGCCCCAAAAGTTATCAAACTGTGCATACCCTTTGATCCAGTAGTGCTAGTATTGGGCTATACCCCAAAGAGATACTAAAGAAGGAAAAGGGACCTGTATGTGCCAAGATATTTGTGGCAGCCCTGTTTGTAGTGGCTAGAAACTGGAAAATGAATGGATGCCCATCAATTGGAGAATGGCTGGGTAAATTGTGGTATATGAATGTTATGGAATATTATTCTATAAGAAGTGGCCAGCAGGATGAGTAGGGAGAGACTTGGAGAGACTTACATGTACTGATGCTAAGTGAAATGAGCAGAACAAGGAGATTATTATATATTTCAACAATGATACTATATGAGGATGCAGTCTGATGGAAGTGGATTTCTTTGACAAAGAGAAGATCTAACTCACTTTCAATTGATCAGTAATGGGCAGAAGCTCCCTCAAAGAAAGAACACTGGGAAATGAATGTAAACTGTTTGCATTTTGTTTTTTCTTCCCGGCTTATTTTTACCTTCTGAATCCAATTCTTCCTATGCAACAAGAGAACTGTTTGGTTCTGCACACATATATTCTATCTAGGATATACTGTGACATGTATAGGACTGCTTGATCTGGGGGAGGAAGTGGAAGGAGGGAGGGGAAAAGTCGGAACAGAAATAAGTGCAAGCGATAATATTGTAAAAAATTACCCAGGCATGGGTTCTGTCAATAAAAAGTTATAATCATTAAATAAATAGATAAATGGAATTCCTGTGTTTCATTGAATGTCTATTTTCTTCCCTGGAAAAAATGCCCAGTTTAGCTTAGTTTATTTTTGGCTATATTCCAACTTCCTTTGCCTTTTGGAATTTCAGATTCCTTTGATCCTTTAATATGGAAGCTGCCAGATCCTGAGTAATTCTTATTATGTCTCCTCTGTATTTGAATTTTTTTTCTGGTTGCTTGTAACATTTTTTTCTTGATCCAATAGTTCTGAAATTTAGCTATAATATTTCCTAGAGTTTTCATTTTGGGGTCTCTTTCAGGAGGTGTTCAATGAATTCTTTCTTTTTTTATTATAGCTTTTTATTTACAAGATATGTGCATGGTTAATTTTTCACCATTGACAATTGCAAAACCTTTTGTTCCAACTTTTCCCCTCCTTCTTCCCACCCCTTCCCCAGGTTGACCAATACACAATAAATATGTTAAAGTATAAATTAAATACAATATATGTATACATGTCCAAACAGTTATTTTGCTGTACAAAAAGAATCAGACTTTGAAAGAGTGTACAATTAGCCTGTGAAGGAAAGCTAAAATGCAGGTGGACAAAAATAGAGTGATTGGGAATTCTATGTAGTGGTTCATAGTCATGTTCTTTCGCTAGGTGTAGCTGGTTCAATTCATTACTGCTCTACTAGAACTGATTTGGTTCATCTCATTATTGAAGAGGGCCACGTCCATCAGAATTGATCATTATATAGTATTGTTGTTGAAGTATATAATGATCTCTTGGTCCTGCTCATTTCACTCAGCACCAGTTCATGTAAGTCTTTCCAAGTCTCTCTATATTCATCCTGCTGGTCATTTCTTACAGAACAATAATATTCCATAATATTCATATACCACCATTTATTCAGCCATTTTCCAATTGATGGGCATCCACTCAGTTTCCAGTCAATGAATTCTTTCATTGGCTATTTTACTTTCTCATTCTCTGACATCTGGGCAGTTCTCTTTTATGCTTTCCTGCAAACTAGTGTGTAGACTCTTTTTTTTATCATGATTTTCAGAGGCTCTAAAAATCCTTAGATTATCTCTCCTAGATCTATTTTCCAGGTCTGTTGTTTTCCCACAAAAGTATTTAACATTTTTTTCTATTTTTTCTTTTGGTTTTGCTTAACTGATTTTTGATGTCTCATTGAATCATTCTCTTCCATTTGTTCAGTTTTGATTTTTAATGAATTATTTTCTTCATTTTTAAAAAAAAAATCTTTTTGTATTTCTCCAATTGAATTTCTAAATGAATTGTTATGTTCTATGGAATTTTTTTTCCCATTTCACAATTTTTTTTAAGGAGTTATTTTCCTTTTCTGAATCACAAATTCTGTTTTCCTGGGAACTCTTTACCTTTTCTATTTTACATTTCAAGGAGTTGTTTTCTTTTTCCACTTTATCAAATCTTTTTTTTTTTTTTTCAATGAGTTATATACATTTTCTAAACTCTCTTGCAGAGTTTTCCTTTCCTTTCCCATTCTTCTTCTAGATCTTTTTAAAGAACTTTTAAAATTTCTTCTAGGGGAGCTGTGAGTGGTGGGATCCAGTTATATCCCTCTTTGGGGCTTTATCTGGAGACTGTCTGCTTTTAGTCTCCTCCGGGTTTGAAATCTGTTCTCATTCACTATAGATGTGTTTATAGTTAGAGCTTGCTTTGCCTTTTTACTCATTTTTTTTTAAGTTGGGTTCTGCTTTTTTGGGCAAGGAGGTTCCAAGCTTCTTCTACAGATTTTTGTAAGCGGCAATGGCTTCTCTGGGATCACACTGAGTTGCTTCCAGTGCTGGGTGGGCGTGACCAGGTCCCATGAGACTCTGGCACTTTGGGGTACACTCTTTTCCCTCTGTCTTTGTGTTGGATGTTTTATAACTTCTCTGCTGATTTACTACCTTTCAACCAGGGCAGAGTAGCCAACAATGGGGTAGAGTCCTCCCTGTAGAATCTCTGCCTCTTGAAGACTCCATTCCTCCCCCCACTTCAGCTTTCCCCTCTTTCCCTCATTCCCCCATTCCCTACCCCTACTCCCCACCTGTCTGCTCAGCCTGTGCTGGTCTTTGTGCTCTGCCTCCATTACTTACTTGACCACCTCCTCCTGTGCCAGGGCCCAATCAAAACAAACCTTTTCTGGAGATCTTCAGAAATATCTTCTGTTAGCAATTTGCTGTACTCTCAATATTCATGGATTCTGTCAGTCCAGTACTATTTCAGAGGCTGAATTTCTTAATTAGTATGAGGGGAGAAGGAGAGCTCAGAAAGAAGTGTGTGTCCTCTCTGCCATCTTAGCTCTGCCCCTTCTTTTCAAAGATTATGGAATAGTTTGCTCATCCCTTATCTAGCTCATTATATAGATGAAGAATAAGGCAAACAAGGTTATATGATTTTCCCAGCATCATACAACTAGTAAGTATCTGAGGTTAAATTTAAACTCAGATCCACATGGCTCAAGAGCTGGAACTCTATCCACAACATTACCTAGGTGACCTATCCTTTTCCATATACTATTACTGTAAGTATGTTGTACATACTGCCTTTTAATGGCTGCTTTTAGTTTGAGGATGTTTGAACATATAGAATTTTCATCTTACTCCCAAGAAAATTGTTGATTCCACTTTATTTTTATCCTCCATCTTGACTTTCCTCCCCCCTTCATAAATTTGTGCAACTGCTATGCTACAAGATTGGAAGAGAATTTGTAACCATCGTTCTCTTCCTCAACCTATCCTATATCTTTCTACCTTAATTACAATATTTTCTTTCCCTCAGTGCACCTTTCTCAATGAATGCTTCTCTTAGCCTTTAACTTTGATTTTTTTGTTTTGAATCTTTAAAATAGCTCTGTTTCATTTGTACTATGTAATTAATACTTTTCTAAATTCAGTTAGTTTTTTATTGTTATTGTCCTTCTGTAGATGTATTCTTATATCATCATTCCATCATAATTTTTAAATTGTAAGATTTTTAAAAGCAACAATTATATAGTTAACTGTTCAAGTAGAAGTAGTATTTATTGGACAGGGAGTCAGGAAAACATGGTATTTGTTCACAACCTAAATCTTATATTAACTATGTAGCCTTATGAAGGTTATTCAACCTTTCTACTTCCCACTGCTTCATCAATACAATGGGTTTAATTATAATTATAGCATCTCTCTTAGTGGGTTGCTCTGAGGATCAAACGAGATAGCATATGTTATATGTTAACACTTTGTAAACTTAAAAGTAACATATAAATGCTAGCAATATTGTGTTGCTTTTTCTATGTATAATAAGTAGTTTTTTGTAGGTACTTAATATATTCTTGATGAAATGCAGAAGCTGAGAATTATAGAATTGGAGCATGTATGATTTGCCAAACAGGAAAGTACACACAAGGAACTTGCCCATCCATGTCCATATCTCAAAGACACTCTTTGGTACCTACTAAGTGGGGAGGTGCAGACTCATTTGATTGGCTGCATTACAGATTCAGGTTGCATTTTAGAAATGGTGTGATTAAAAAGATCTCTTTATTTTTGCTGTTCTGTCAATCTAGTACCATTTCTTGCTATAAACATGGAATAAGAATGGCATTTCACCCATAATGTGGGCACCATGATGTGAACCAAGAAGAGAGATACCTTTCCTCATTCCATCTCTTTTAATCTTCTTCCAATTGGTTTTATTCTTTTTGGTTTCGGGTGCTAGAGAAGATTTTCACTGGACCCATGACTCAGGACCACCTTGAAACTAGGATTCTAGGGGGGACATTGCAGCCAATGTGGTCATCACTGAAACCCTGAGAAACCAGGTGACAGTACCCTGATGAAATTGCATAAAATGAATATATCTTTGTCTAACTATTTAGAGATAATATTTTTTTCAAGGAAAGCTCTGCCTATCAGAAACTGAAGTAAAGGCAATGTATGCTGAAAATAACCCATGCTTGAATGCGGACATGCATTCAAGCAAGAGGACAAGTGGCTATGGAAGAATAATTTGTATTTTGAAGTGTAATACTTTGGAATTCAGGCTGAGTAACATAGGGAGTTAATGTAGCTAGCTGGGAGCTAATGACTTGGGCAAAGTAGAAAAGGTTATAAATTATTGAAGGTTCTAGTGTGGGTAAGAAGAAGAACATTTTTGAGGGCCAGAAAAGTAGGGAGAGATGCCAAGTAAGGAAATTGTAGTTAAAGAATTAGCATTAAGTTATATGTCTTTGAGGTGAATCAAAAAGTTTTGTGGAATTATGTCTTTTATTATGTAGGATTAGGTGAAGTTATATGGAAATATGATATTTATTAAAGTTTTTTTTTTTGGTGGATAGAGAATTGGCACCACCTGGCTATCTCAGACACTCAGTATTGGGTAAAAGCCACTAAATTTCACTTGGGCTCAGTTCTAAATGAGTTATATTTGATGCGCTCTATGTTCCTTTCCTACTCAAGATTTATGATCCCATGATCCCATCTTATATTTAGTCATTCTGATTTAATACATATGCAGTTCAGAGGCAGGGGTTTTGTACATTCAGAGCTTAGTTTAGATGTCCTAAAAAGAATTGTAGATAGTAATAATTATTTTCTATGATAATGTCTTCTTTTAACATAGTTCTAAACATACTGCTAAAGAGCTATCAGTATCTATATTATTCCCCCCCCATTCATCTATCTATCTATCTCTATATACTCTAGTATATTTGGTACCCAAATATTTGGTACTTGGGAACTATGGCCTTGAATAATACCTAAATTGATTTCTAAGCAAACATATAATAAAGCAGTAATGACTTTGAATTGCTAGTCTTTAAACATGGGTTAAATTTGAAGCAATGACCTAGACATTCAATAATCTGCAGGCTTTTTGAGTCTATCTCTACATAACAGTCTACAAAGAGTTAGCCTAAGGGGCTCTGATTTTTGAATGGATTCACTATTTGTTGTTCTCATTCCAACTTCCAAATCAATTGTTTTTATTTTTCACTTGAAATGACATAATGCCTTTCTCAATTTCTTTTGTTATGAAATACTTATCAATTATTTTCTACATCTTGTACTGTAATGTTAATTTGTGTTGAGCACTGTGTTTTTGTGGCAGCACACAAATTATCTCAAAGTATTGTGAAATTTCTAGTAGAATAACAGGGAATTGTTTCATCTATTTGCCATTAAGCATTAAAATTGATGCTAAACTGGACAGAAATGAATGGAATTATGGATATTTGAATGCTCTGTCAAGAGACTGCACATTCAGGTGATTCACATTTTTAAAAGACAATTATGCACACATGCATACTCATTTCAAAAAGTCTGAACAATGGATAAATAATAGAAGATATGTGAAGGTTTGGAAGAAAAAAATTATCTTGTGAGTAACAACTATTTTGTTTACAAGTGATGTTTTATAATTAGTTGGAAAAGAGAAATTAATACATATATATATATATATATATATATATATATATATACACACACATACACACATAACCCACATATATATATATATATATATATATATATATATATATATATATATATATATATAAAACAAATGACAATGTTACTGAATACAAGAAAATAAAAGGCATGACTAGCTCCTATCCTAGGAAACAAATACAGTGTAATGAATATAATGATCTCATATTGTCTAGTAAACTGATTGATCTTGCTCATAAACTCATGTTTATGTATACTATTGTATATCCTGCTTACTTTGAGCATGAAATTGAATTACACCCACTATTGTTTGTGTTCTCAAATGCAGAGCAAATAGCTAATTGAGTATGAAATTCTCCACATGCAATAGTTATCTATTGCACTATTAAGCAACCAGAAAGACAGGTTATTGTTTAAAAATGTGGCCCTAAATTTCTGGGAGAAATATTGGGTTAGATTCTTTATGGAAATTAACAACTCCTTAATGTAGCATCTGAACTTGAAATGATATATTAGCACTTTTAGTTCTGAGTTTCTCTCTCTCTCTCTCTCTCTCTCTCTCTCTCTCTGTGTGTGTGTGTGTGTGTCTGTGTGTGTCTTTCTGTCTCTGTCTCTTTCTACCTCTGTCTCTCTCTTTCATACCCACACACCCTCTACCTTACCTCACTTCCCTGAATCCCACTGACTGACTTGAAGCAGTTATTTAGTCTGAATTAAGAGCTGATAGAATGGCTATTAGCGTATACATGCTGAGAAGAAGCTTCATGAATTGTTTCTTCTTAAAGTGGAAATTATAAGATCACAATAAATTTGAAATTAAAGGGAAAATATATAACTATAGCAACTCTTTAACTCTGTTTTCTTGTAGATTGTGAACATTCCAAATTGGTCATTGAATTAGGTACCTTTACTTCCTTCTTTGATTCCTTCTTCTGTTGTCATCTTTTTGTTCATGCCTTCAGTTATTACACAAAAGATATCTTGAGTTTAATGTCTTCCATTTTTCTTTTAGATTGAACTTGTCTTTGTAAAAGTGACAACAAAACAGTTAAAGTTAAAGCATCTGATACAGCTTGCAATCATTTTTGCCCTTAATTTCCTCTCTCTTTGCATATATATTTCATATCATTTTTTCTAGGAATATTTTTTATTTTTAAATTAGAGTTCAACTTCCTTTTAGTGATCTTTTAATCTTTCAATTCAGCTGAGTTCACTTTGTCCAATTCATAAAAAAACACTCTAAATTGTTAATAGTGCTATAATAATATACCATTACATATATGTATCACAGTTTTTCTAGCCATTTCCAAAATGATAAATAATCACTTCAATTATTTTCCACAAAAATGTTAGTATGGATATTTTGATATATCTTGATCTGTTTTTTTTTTCTTTCCTGACATCCTTGGGCTATATAACCAATAAAGATATGGTTGCGTCAAGGGGCATGGATTGTTTCATCCTAGGGACCTTAACGTGGAATTTGTGAAGAAATAATAGCATTTTGATATAATGGTTTTCTTTTGTAACCAAATATATTTTTTTTGTATATTCAAAAACATTATTTTTAGAAGGGGCCCATATAATTCATCAAATCACCAAAAGCTTTTAAAACTTTGATTAAAGTTAAAAGCCCCTATTTTAGTCACCTTTTTTGTATAATTCTAAATAAAAATCCAAGCCTGTCCACAGCCCCATCCACAGTACATAAATTTACTTTTTTTACATTTATTAATCAATTATCCTTTTCCAGACATATACTCAGCACTGGGCATACAAATAAAACCAAACAAAATTCTTGTCCTCAGAAGATCACATTTTGATGGGAACTGATAAGTGTGTGTGTGTGTTTCTGTGTGCGTGCGTGTATGTGAAGATGGAAAAGTCAAAGGAATCTGTTGGAATCTTTACAAAGTGTTAAGACATTGGAGTTGATTTGATCTTAGAAGAAGATATTTTGGGCCAGAACTTGAACTAGGTACTAAGTACAATTGATGGAAACAGTGCTTGTGTTCACACCTTTAGAGAGCTCATAAGTATCTAAGAACTTAATGGAGTTCATATGTTTGGGAGATTTCAGAGAGCATGCTGGGAGATATCCCACAATACCACTCTCAGAGAAGTAGCATAAATACAGTTCCAGTGAGTGACTCAAGGGAGTTCTGGGGAATTTCAACTGGGGTTGGAGACAGAGCACTCTGGGAGATACAGAAGACTACTCGCCTCAGTTGGAGATTGAGAAGCCACGAGTCGGAGCTGGCTGGAGGCTGAAGAAAGCAGAGGCAGAAGCCAAGGACAAAACTGCAAGATCTCTTGGAGCCAGGCAGAGAGATAGGCCTCAACTAACCGGGCTAATTTGGAAGGAGAAATAAACGTTTGCATTTTTTACCAGCTGGCTGTGATTTAGGAGTAATTATTTATTTCAACTGAGACTAAGGCTGCCTCCGGAAAACCTTCACAGGAATCAAAAAAAGAGGCATGATGAAAATGAAGGCTGGCTAGTTTTGGCTTTCCTGAAAGCAGAGACCACTAATGTGAGATGGAGGTCAGAATGGAATATGAAGCATAATAGAGAAGCCCAATGAAGCATAAGCTAAGGGTATTTGTGTGATTTAGTATCTCAACCAGGAAGCAGAAAGGAGACAATATCAGCTTCTAGATATTTTTTGTTGTTGTTGTTCTATCATTTCCATTGTAAAGGTCATTTCTTCTTTGCACCAAAAACTGAAATAGCAGAAAAAGTAAGCAGTTCTTCTCTCATCATGGTCAGTATTCCTAATCTTCCCACCCCAATCAAAGAATATTGTTATTCTATGAAACTTCTTATTCTTCTAATATTGTTATAGCAGACAAACAAAAATAAAGCCCCTTTAAAATGATTCATAATTTCCATCACTAACTTCAGCTCCTTATGAGCTTATGCATTTCTGTTCCTCTTTTTACAGATCTTCTTATATTCATTTTTTTTTTTTTTTTTGGTTACCTGAGTTCCCTTCCATTTTCTGTGCATCTCATTTTAAAAATCCAAAATATATAATGAATACTTTATGTAAGTACTTCTCACCCGTAATCCAAATTGAAATGATTTTTCAATAAATTTTCCAAAAATTGCAGCTTTCATTCTAATTGAAATGGGTTTTTCTTTTGCATATTCAGAATTTTATTTTGAGCTTCTATCTGTCATTGATAGTGCAGTTAACTTATTTATCTGTATTAATGTGGTGAATCTTTATGTCTGCTGATAATGATTGTAACTTCTATTTCTGGATTTACTTTATGTTTCATTGTATCCTTTCATTTTCAATATGTATGCATTTGTTTTTATATGAGTGTGTGTGTGTGTGTGTGTGTGTGTGTGTGTATACAACAAATTGGCCTTAGTTTTATTATCAATTCTGCCACTTCTTTTCTTTTTAGTGGATTGTTTTATGTAATATCATTTAAAGTTATGACTTTTAGGTTTGCATTTTTATCCACTTATTTTTTTAATCTTTAGAAAATAAAAATCCCTTCCCCTTTCAAGTCAGCACTTTATCTTCTTGTAATTTTATTTTGTTTAAAATACTTTGAAGTTAGTCTATTTTCATAAACTCTTTCCCATCCCTAGCTTTATGAAATTCACTGATTTTACTTAAATTAATAATTTTAAGTGATATATTTCTTTCCTTCTTTTCTTTCTTCTCTTCCTACCACCACAAACAGAGATAGTTCAAGATTTTCTTTCTCCTTTTACCCTCCAAACTATAAATTTTATTGATTTAATTTTGCTGTACACTTTTGTAAGAACTTTTTCATTGATTGGTTCTTTTTGTTTTTCTTTTTCCCTTCTAGTCTATTCTGAATTTTGTATTCTCCTTTTTGTGCTATTCCAAATACCAATTTAGAACTTCCTCTTTCAAATATTTCTATGTTATTGTCTTTATAAATCTTTTTTCCCCTACTGTGTTTATTTTTTTTCTCTCAGCTATGAGGGGAATCAAATATTTTTGATTAAAACAATGCTAAATAGTTGAAGTTACTTGTGTACCATATATGCTGGCCTAATCCCATCCCCTTATCCTTGTCATAATAATCATATTTCCCCAAATTGTGCCATTTCCCTTCTGGCACTATGTACTCCCCTCTCCAAAATGTGTTGAAACTTGGAATTCAGTAAAATTTATAAATAGTGCTTGATTTATTGTTTTATTGATTGCCTAGATTTAAGTGATGGAGAAAATGTAACTAATGTAAACTTAACAGCATGCCATAGGTACATTTTTAAAAGGTTGCTTTGAAGAGATACTAAATTCATATAAAACAAGAGACACAGAAAATTTAATTTCCTTGATTCTTGAGAGAAAAGCTTTATTATAAAGGGAGAAAAAGGAGAGGGGATAGAATTAAAATATATAGCAAAATTCCAGAGCAGATTTAGTTATAGTTATAATATGTTCTCAATAAATAGTTGTTGATTTGTTAAGGAGAATTAAGTTGAACTGATAAGAAATAAATAAGCATATTTTCCTTATCACACAATATGTTTTTCACAGAGCTCAAAAGGGATGGGGGAAAAAAGATGTCAGAAGATGCCAAAACACAGCTTGTGTTTGCTCATTCACAGAAAGGTCTCTTCAATACCAAGATATGATGATTAAATGAAAAATTAACATTTCACACAGATTTATGAAATCTAAGAAAACTACAGAATGGGATATAGATGAAGCCATACGCTAAATATATATCTTCCCATGTTCAAAGACAAAATATCTGGAGCAGCACATGTATTGGTCCAATGGTTTATTTTTGCACATATGGTACCATTACAACACAGCATGGAGTTTTTTTTGTTTTGTTTTGTTTTTTTGTTTTTTTGTTCCTGCTTCTCCAGTTGAAACAAAATCAACAGAATATTTTGTCCACATACAAGTAGACAATTTTGTCTTTACTTGAGGAAACTAAAAGTCTGCCATAAAGGCAAATATGCCTCTCTCCTTCAAATTTGAAAACAAAAATCCCAGTTCTATAAAATTGATTTGTGGAGAGAAAGAAGGATAAAGGAATATGTTGATCTATTTCTTGAATCTTATTAGGTTCAGTTAAGAATGAATGACAATATAAATTCACATTTATATGCAAAGTGTTTTGCCTAAATGATCTCATTTAATACTCAGAAGTTTGTGAAGAGAAGTTCTTATGAAATTTTATATGAGGAGCTAAAGGAGCAGTGATTATGTGACTTCTTTATCATTTAGCTAATAAGAATCTTAGAAAGGGTTGCCAGTGCTCTGTATACTCCTGTCACTCAGGTAGTCACCAATTATCATTAATTCATCTAGCATCTATGTAGGCATAAAAATTCCACTCTGATCCATGACCACTAGGATCTCCATTAATGTATTTGTTTTTGGTTAGGTAACTGAAGGTAAGCAACTTGCCCAAAGTCACAGAGCTGCTAAGTGTTAAGTGTTGGAGACCATATTTGAATTCATCTTCTCCTGACTTCAAGTACTCTATCCACCATGACATCTAGCTGCCTTTGCTATTATCGCATTTATTTTATTTTTTAATAAAACTTTTTATTTTCAAAATATATGCAAGGTTAATTTGACAATACTGGCTCTTGCATATCCTTGTGTTTCAGATTTCTCCTCCTTCCACCCACCCCCTCTCTTAAATGGCAAGCAATCCAATATAGGTGAAACATCTTAAAATATATGTTAAATCCAATATGTATAAACATATTTACACAATTCTCTTGCTGCATAAGAGGAATCAGATAAAATAAAGAAAGTAAATGAGTAAGAAAACAAAATGCAAGCAAACAATAAAAAGAGTGAGAATGTTATGTTGTGATACACATTTATTTCCCACAATCTTTTCTCTGGGTGTAAATGGCTCTCTTCATTACAAGTTTATTGAAACTGGTCTCAATCATCTCATTGTTGGGAAATCACGTTCATCAGAATTGATTTCATATAATATTGATGTTGTTGTATACAATGATCTCTTGGTTCTGCTCATTTCACTTAGTATCAATTCATGTAAGTCTTTCCATCCTCCTGATCATTTCTTATAGAACAATTATATTCCATAACATTCATATACCAAAGTTTATTCAGCCATTCCCCAGCTGATAGGCATCCACTCCGTTTGCAGTTTCTAGCCACTATAAAAAGGGCTACCACAAACATGTGGGTCCCTTTCCCTCCTTTAAGAATTCTTTAGGATATAAGCCAAATAGAAACACTGCTGGGTCAAAGGGCATGTACAGTTTGATAGCTTTTTGAGTATAGTTCCAAATTGGTCTCCAGATTGGCTGGATCTATTCACAGTTCCATCAATAATGTATCAGTGTCCCAGTTTTCTTACATTCCCTCCAACGTTTGTCCTTGTATTTTCCTATCATCTTAGCCAATCTGAGAGGTATCTCAGAGTTGTATTAATTTGCATTTCTCTGATCAATAGTGATTTGGAGAAACTTTTCATGTGACTACAAATAGTTTCAATTTCTTCATCTGAAAATTATCTGTTCATATCCTTTGACCACTTATCAATTGGAGAATGGCTTGGATTCTTATAAATTTGAATGAATTCTCTCTATGTTTGAGAAATGAGGCCTTTATCAGAACTCTTAAATTGTAAAAATGATTTCCCAATTTATTGCTTCCCTTCTGATCTTGTCTGCATTAATTTTGTTTGTACAAAACATTTTTAATTTAATACAATCAAAATTATCTATGTGGCATTCACTTACGAGTTCTATTTTTCCTATAGACACAAATGCCTTCCTTCTCCACAGATCTGAAAGGTAAACTATTCTATGTTCCTCTAATTTGCTTATAATATCACCCTTGATGTCTAAATCATAAACCTATTTAGATCTTATCTTGGTATGTGGTGTTAGTTGTGGGTCAAGCCCTAATTTCTTCCATACTAGTTTCCAATTTTCCCAGAAATTTTTGTCAAATAGCAACAAAAAAGCTGGGGTCTTTAGCTTTGTCAAACACTCGATTGCTGTAGTTATTGCCCATTTTATCCTGATCCTAACCTATTCTAGTGATCAACTACTCTATTTCTTATCCAATACCAAATGGCTGCTTTATAATATAATTTTAAGTCCAGCACAGCTAGACCATCTTCATTAGCATTAAAAAAAATTAATTCCCTTGGAATTCTTTACCTTTTGTTCTTCCAGATGAACTTTGTTACTATTTTTTCTAGATCTGTAAAATAATTTCTTGGGAGTTTGATTGTTATAGCACAAAATAGTAGATTAATTTAGGTAGTATTGTCATTATTATGATATTTGCTCAGCCTACCCATGGGCACATGATATTTCCAACTGCTTAGATCTAACTTTAGTTCTGTCAAAAGTGTTTTGTAGTTGTGTTTGCATAGTTCCTGACTTTCCCTTGACAGATAGATTCCCAAATATTTTATACTATTGACAATTATTTTGAATGGACTTTCTTTTTGTATCTCTTGCTGCTGGACTTTGTTGGTAATATATAAAAATGCTAATTATTTATGTGATTTTATTTTGTATCCTGCAACTTTGCTCAAGTTGTGAATTGTTTCTAGTAGTTTTTTTAGTTGATTCTCCTACGATTCTCTAAGTTTACCCTCATATCATCTGCAAAGAGGGATAATTTGGTTTCCTTATTACCTATTCTAATTCCTTTAATCCCTTTTTCTTCTCTTATTGCCAAAGTTAACAATTCTAATACAATATTGAAGAATACTGGTGATCGTGGGCAACCTTGCTTCACTCCTGATTTTCTTGCGGATGGTTCTAGTTTGTCCCCATTATATATGGCACTTTGGTTTGATGGTTTGAAATACTGATGATTTAAAGGAAAAATCCATTTATTCCTTTACTCTCTAGGGTTTTTAATAGGAAGTGGTACTGCATTTTATCAAATACTTTTTCTGCGTCTATTGAGATAATCATATCATTTTTGTTAGTTTGGTTATTGATATAGTCAATCATGTTAATAGTTTTCCTAATACTGAACAAGCCCTGCATTCCTGATATAAATCCTACTTGATCATAGTGTGTTATCCTGGGGATGACTTTCTACAATATTTTATTTAAGATTTTTATATCAATATTCATTAGGTAGATTGGTTTATAATTTTCTTTCTCTGTTTTTACTCTACTTGGTTTATATATCAGCATCATATCTGTCATAAAAGGAATTTGGTAGGAATTCTTCTTTCCCTATTTTTAGTTACCTTTTGAGCTTCTTTTATATTTGAAGAATTGAATTTTTTTTCATTGCTTTTTTTTTCCATTTCACAAATTCTGTTTTTCAATGAATTGATATCTTTTTCATATCTATTTTGTAAGGAGTTATAGGCTTTTTTCATTTCATCAAATCTATTGTTAAGGAGTTTTCTTCAGGTAATTTATATTTTTCATTTTCCATACCATGTTGCAAAGATTTCCTTTCCCCATTTTTCTTCTATGTCTCTTTTAAGGTCCTTTTTGAAATCTTCCAAGAAAGCCTAATGAAATGGTGACCAGCTCAAATCTCCCTTTGGGGCTTTATCTGGAGTTGATTGCCTTTAGGGACTTTAGGATTAGAGTTCTGTTTTCTCTTTCCATAAAAGTTGTCTATCATGAGAGTTCTTTTTGCTTTTTTGCTCATTTAAGGGTTGAGGTCTGCTCTTAACTTAAAGGAGTGACAGCTGCTTTAATTTGCCCTGGAGCAGTATAGCTTTCTGACTTCTGGTGATGGGCAATTGTGGCCAGGTCTGAGGTTATTCTTTTTATAACAAATTTGCTAAACCATTCATTTGTAAAGAGGACAGAGTAGCCTAAGAGCCTCACAGAAGATTCCTCTGTACAAGAGTAATTCAAGCTCTAGATCCTTGCCCCAGCTCCTTGCCCCAGGCTCCCTACACTGTGATCTGGTTTCTGCATACTATTCCCTTGCCTGATTGAAACAGATCTATTCTCAAGTTCTTCCAAAGAATTTTTTTCTGAAAATGTGTGTTACTCCAAATAATTGTTGGTTCTGTTACTCTAGTATCAGTTCAGAGGCTTAATCTGCTGTTGGTTTGGGGGAAGGTTGGAGGAGGTCACAGAAATCCCTGTCTGTTCTCTTACATCTTGACTTTGTACTCTATTATTACATTTTTAATTTTAGAGAATATGTGGATATTTAAATGATGGAAATGATGAAAAAGAAAAAGAAGAAACTATTTAGGGATTCTTAGACAAAACTATCCCTCCTGAAAATATCTTTTCATAAAAATGCCAAATATATTTTAGTCTGCTATTCTACACTGCTTAGAGTTGCACTAAGGAGAAAGTTAGATTAATAAACTCCACCTTGATATGAGTTAGTTTAGTTAACCTGATTTCTTTATCCTGTCTCATCTGCTTAAAACTGGGCTAACAGTTTGGGAGGCATCTTTTCTCTCACCACTGGATGAAAGTTTGGGTAGTGGAAACACATAGAAAGTTTGAGCAGAAAAGCACCGTGATGTGGTACAAAGATAGAGAATGGGAGCAGGGAAAGTTCCTGCCAAAAATATATTTTACTTATTTAAAAAATAGTACATGTAGGACACATATGTGCATGTAGGAGTACATATATGTACATACATATATACAAAAGTAAATAAACTTATTTTAGAGAAGATATCCTGGAAACAATATATAAGAAAAATGACCAGGGACGGAGCCAAAATGGCGGAGAAGGCACATGGGACTTTCAAAGCTCTTCTCTTACCCTCTTTATCAATATTATATCCGAGCCTCAAAAATAGGCTTGACTGCTACAATTAATAGAGATTAGAAGAATAACAACTCACCAGCCAAAGATATTTTGGAGTCTCGCTAGAAGAGGTTTGTCCTCTAGGACGGGGGGGGGGGGGGGGGGGGGGGGGGGGGGGGGGGGGGGGGGGGGGGGGGGGGGGGGGGGGGGGGAGATCAGCACAAGTAGGGAGAGAACTAAGGCTCTGAGCAGAGCCCTAAACTGGAAGTGAGAGCACAAATCGCAGCTCAAGCTCCCAGCCTCAACTCACAGTATGGAGCTTTTCCTTGGGAGCAGTTGTGAACCTGCACAGCAGGGGGGCATAGCCTGGGGCAGCCTCTAATCTGCACAGTGGGGGGGCTCAGCTTAGGGCAGTAGAGCTTTCACAGGGCAATTGTGTCCAGGCAAAGACTTCTGGGCAAAGATTTCCGGGCAGAGACTTCTGGGGCTCTGGCCTGGGGCACTGATACTTTCACCACTTAGTCTATAACCTTAGGACAGTGACTAAACCACACAGCTCAACTGGGCACTTTGATAGCTCTGCCAGTGGTAAATCCACCTCTGGTTGGGGGAAGGGAAACTTTCACCCAGACCACCCCCATACCTCGGAGCCAGAAGGCTGTTTACATCTCTCCCTCTGCAGAGGAAGCTGGTAACCCCCTTGCCTAGAAGGCATACCCTAAAGGCTTTAAAAAATCAATTAAAAAATGAAAAGAACGATGGACAGTTTCTATACAGAAAAAGAGCAGGTCTGCAAACCTGAAGAGACTAATAGCAAACAGGTACCAGACAATACCCCAAAGGGGAATGTTACCTGTCCCCTTTTACATAATGCTCTTATAGAAGAGAGCATTAAAAGTCTCAAAAGAGAATTAGAAGAAACATGGGGAAAGGAAAGAGAAGCTTTACAAGAGAGCAACAACTTCCTGAAATATGAATTGGAAAAGATAAAAAATTCCCAGAAAGTTCAGGGAAACAAAATTTGTGAATTGGAAAAAGTAAAAAAAAATTTCTGGAAAGTAAGAATTGTGAATTGGAAAAAATAAAGAATTCACTAGAAAATAGGATTTGTGAATTGGAAAAGACAAAGAACTTGCAAGAAAGTAAGATCTGTGAATTGGAAAAAGAAAATAATTCACTAAAAAAAAAATTGGTGAAATGGGAAAAAAATTCCATAGAGCAAAACAAATTATTTAAAACTCAATTGGACATATACAGAAAGAAGTAAAAAAAAATTAATGAAAATAATTCATTAAAAATCAGAACTGAACAAATAGAAACTAATGATTCATTGAGACAGCAAGAATTAGTCAAGCAAAACCAAAAAAATGATAAACTGGAAAAAACCATGAATTACCTACTTGCAAAAATGACAGACTTGGAAAAATAGATCAGGAAAATCTAGGATTATTGGATTTCCAAAATTATGATGAAAAAAAAGCCTAGATACATTTTCAAGAAATCATCAAAAGAACTGCCCAGATGTAATAGAATCAGAAGGTAAAAAGGATTGAAAGAATTCTAAACCTTCTGAAAAGACCTAAAATAAAAACCCTAGGAAATTGTGGAAATTTCAGAACTATCAGATTAAGGGAAAAATTTTTTACAAGCAGCCAGAAAAAACTATTAAATTGAGGTGCACAATAAGACACCCAAGATCTGTTGCCCAATTAAAGGATTGAAGGGTCTGGAATCTATATTCCTAAAGGCAAAAGAACTTGGAAACACCAAGAAAATCACCCAGTAAGTACAGTTTTTCCAGGAAAAGATGGACATTTAATGAAACAAATGAATTCCATTTATTTCAGAAAACCAGAACTAAACAAAAAATTTGATTCCAACCATAGGACTCAAGAGATGGAAAAATGTAAAGAACTCTTGAGAATTGTATTTCGTTGTGGATATAAAAAAGATTAAGTATAATTTGATTTTACTGATATAATATAAAAAGGGAAGTAGATATGGAAAAGGGATGATGGCAGAAAAAGGAGGGGGGGGATAAAAAGAGGGAAACCAACCCACGAAGAGGCAAAGGTAACTTATCATATCTGAGGGAATTTAGAGGGGGAGGAAATTTGGTGAATCTTACCCATCAGAGTTGGCTAAAGAAAAATAATTGACATATTTTTTAAAGAAAATTTCCTTACCCATTAAAAGGGGGGAGAAGAAAAGGAAAAGAAAAAGAGAATGGAAAGGGCAAGAAAGGGAAAAGATTCCAAGGGGAGGGAGGGATTTAAAGAGGGGAGCACGGATACAAGGGGGCATAAGTTTAAAAAGGGAAGGAGAGTTGGGGGGCAAGAAAAATAAAGCATAATCTGAGGTTACTGGGATGGCAGGAAATACAGAATTAGTAATTTTAACCATAAATGTGAATGGGATGAACTCTCCCATAAAGAGGAGGCAGATAGCAGACTGGATCAAAAGTCAGAACCCACAATATGTTGTTAATAAGAAACAATTTTTAAAGCAGGGAGATACAAAAGGTAAAGATAAAAGGTGGAGCAAAAATCTATTATGCTTCGATGAAATAAAAAGAGGGATCCATCCTTATCTGGAGACGCAAAAGCAAAAATTGGATCTAATTAAAAGAGATAAAGAAGGAAACAATCTTTCTAAAGGATAACATAGATAAAGAAGCAAATCAATACTAAAACATATATGCACCAAGTGGTATAGCATCCAACTCCTAAAGGAGGAAGAGAGTTAAGAAGAAATAGACAAGTAAACTGAATAGTGGGAATCCCCTTGTACCCTAGAATTAGACAACAAACCACAAAACAAAAAGAAGGAAATTAAAGAGGTTAAAAGAATATTGAAAATTAGTTATGTTAGATCTTGAGAAAATTGAATGGAGACAGAAAGGGAAAACCTCAGCAGTTCATGGAACCATTAAAAATTGACTATATATTAGGACAAAAGATCTCAAAAAATGGGAAGGGAAATAGTAAATGCTTTCTTTTCAGATCATGATGTAATAAAACTACATTCAAAAAGTTAAGGGTAAATAAAAAAAGGAATTGGAAAAAAAACTTAAAAATGATTTGAAAGCTTATAAACAATTTAATTTCACCAAGATAATGACAAGATAAGACATCATATCAAAATTTTAGGGATACAGCCAAAGAGTAATAAGAGGAATTTTATATCCTTAGAGGCTTACTTGAATACAAAGAGAAAGAGAAGAAAAATGAATTTTAAAAAAAAAAACTAAAAGACCAAATTAAAAAACCCCCAACAAATACTAAATTGGAATTTCTAAAATTAAAATGAGATATTAATAATACTGAAAGTAAAAAAAATTGAACTAATTAATAACACTAAGAGTTGGTTTTATGAAAAAGTCAATAAAATAAGTTTGAAATCTGATTGAAAAAGGAGGGAGGAAAATGAAAATAGTCTTAAAAATGAAAAGGAGAACTTTCCACCAACGAAGAGGAAATTAGAGAAATAAAAGGTGTTATTTTGCCCAACTTTATGCCAAAAATTTCATAACCTAATGAAATGGATGACTACCTCCCAAAAATATAGACTTTTCCAGATTAACAGAGGAGGAAGAAATTGTTTGAATAGTCCCATTTCAGAAAAAGAAATAGAAAAGGTTTAATCAACCCCAAGAAAAAAAAATCCCCAGGACCAGATAGATTTACATGGGAATTATACCAACATTTAAAGAACAATTGGCCCCAGTGCTATAAAATTATTTGATAAAATAAATGAAGGAGTTCTACCAAATTCCTTTTATGAACCAGACATTTACTGATACCAAACCAGGTAGGTTGAAAAAGAGAAAGAAAATTAAGACCAATCTCCCTAATGAATATTGATGCTAAAATCTTAAATAAGATATTAGCAAAAAGACTAAGAAAGTCATCCCCGGATGATAATATGATCAAGTAGGATTTATACCAGGAATGAGCACTAGTTCAATACTAGGAAAACTATCATATAATTTCATATTAGTAACCAAATTAAAAAACCATATGATCATCTAAATAGATGCAGAAAAAGCATTTGTTAAAATCCAACATCCATTCCTATTAAAACCACTTGAGATTATAAGAATAAATGGACTTTTCCTTAAAATAATCAGTAGACTAAAACCCATAAAGGATAATGTAATGGGAAAAATCAAACATTCAATAAGATCAGAAGTGAAACAAGGCTGCCCACTATCACTGTTACTATTTAATATTGTATTAGAAATGCTAGCGTTGGCAATAAAACTTGCGAAAGAGAATAAAGGAATTTGAGTAGTCAATGAGGAAACCAAATTATCACTGTTTGCTGATGATATGGTATACTTAGAGAACCCCAGAGATTCTACTAAAAAGTTATTAGAAATAATCCACAACTTTAGCAAAGTTGGAGGATACAAAATAACCAACCCATATAAATCATCAGCATTCTCATATATCACTAACAAAATCCAACTGTCAGAGTTACAAAGAGAAATCCCATTTAAAGTAATTACTGATAATATAAAATACTTAGGAATCTGTCTGCCAAGGGAAAATCAGAAACTTTATGAGCAAAATTACAGACCACTTTTCACACAAATTAAGTCCGATCTAACCAATTGGAAAAATATTAAATGCTCTTGGATAGGGGAGCAAATATAATAAAGATGACAATATTACCTAAACTAATTATTTTTTAATACCAACAACCCCCAATAAACTATTTTAATGACCTAGAAAACCCAACAAAAATTCATATGGAAAACAAAAGGTCAAGAATTTCAAGGGAATTAATAAAAAATCAAATGAAGGTGGCTTAGCTGACCAGATGTAAAATTTTATTATAGAGCAGCAAGACCAAACCATTTTGTATTTAGGAATAGATTGTTGATCAGTGGAATAGGTTAGGTTCAAGGGACAAAAGTCAAAACTATAGAAACCTAGTTTTTAATTAAACCCAAAGACCCCAGCTTTTGGGATAAGAACTTACTGTTTGACAAAAATTGCTGGAAAATGGCAGAAACTAGGCATTGATCCAACTTAAACTATACACCAAGATAACAAATGGGTTCATGAGCTAGGAAAAGAATGATATTATAAATAAATTAAGGGAATAAGGATAGTTTCCAGACCTGTGGAAGAGGAAGGAATTTATAAAAGAAGAACTAGAGATTATTATGATCCAAAAATAGAAAATTTTTCCTGTACTAAATTGAAAGTTTTTGATAAACAAAACTAATGCAGATAATTAAAGGGGAAGAATAAACGGAAAAATATTTTACAGTCAAAGGTTTGATAAAGGCCTCATTTCCAAAAAAAGAAAATTGACCTAATTTATGAGAAATCAAGCCATTCTCCAATTGAGAAATGGTGGATATGAACAGACAATTTAAGAAGAAATTGAAAACTATGTCAGTCATATGAAAAGATGTCCCAATCATTATTAATCAGAGAAATGCAAATTAAGAGAACTCTGAGATATACTATACACCGCGACTGGAGAAAAAGGGAAGATAAAGGGAATGTTGAGGGGATGTTGAAAACAGGTACACTAATACATTGTTGGTGGAATTGGAATACATCCAACCATTCTGGGAGAGCAAATTGAACTATGTCAAAAAGACAAACTGTGATATCCTTTGATCCAGCAGTTTAACGGGTTATATCCCGAGATTAAAGAAGGAAAGGGACCTGTATGTGCAGAATGTTTGTGGGAGCCTTCTTTGTAGTGGCCCAGAAAGTGGAAACTGAGTGGATGCCCATCAATTGAGAATGGTTGAATAAATTGTGTATAGAATATTATGGAATATTATTTTTTCTGTAAGACATGAAACAGGATGATTTCGAAAGGCCTGGAGACTTAAAACTGATGCTGGAGGAAATGAGAGGGCCAAGATCATTATATATTCAACAAAATACTAAAGATGACCAATTTGATGGATTTCCATGCTCAGCAATGGATGAACCAAACAATCCAATGGAGGAATGAACGAACCAGTTAACCCAGTGAAAGAATTCGGGAGATGATGAAAACTATTAATTGAATTCAACCCTTGTTTTTTGCCCCACCTGCATTTTACCTTCCAAGTAATTGTACAAATTTGAGTCTGATTCTTTTTGTACAGCAAAATAACAGTTTGGTCATGTATACTCATTGTGTGTCTAATTTATATTTTAATATATGTAACATCTACTGGTCATTCTGCCATCTGTGGAAGTGGGTAGGGGGAAGGAGGGGAAATATTGGAACAAGAGGTTTGGCAGTCGTCAATGCTGTAAAGTTTCCCATACATATAATCTGTAAATAAAAAGCTATATTAAAAAAAATGACCTTTTTTTTCATATCCTTTGAGCCACAAGATTTACTGTAAGCCTCTTTTCCCTAAATCACTGCTTTAGTTGTCGTGAAGGGTCTTGAATAGCTCAATGGAACCATAAGCTATTTTGTGCAGAGTTATCCAATCTAGACCGGTAAAATTGGAGACTTCTGACAAAAGGCAATCCACTGTAGAAGGAAATGATAGGCCACTCCAATATCTTTGCCAAAAACTCCATCGACAATATAAAGATGGTAAAGGAGATGATGTTAGAAGATGAACCCTTCAGGTCACATGCAGTCAAATCAAGGGCAGAAAGAAAAACCCTTTATCTTGCAAAATATTTTTGTTGTTAATGCTGTTCAGCCAGATTCTTTGTGAACCCATTTGGGCTTTTCTTGGGAAAAATACTAGAGTTGTTTTCCATTTTCTTTTCCAGTATATTTTACAGATGAGGAAACTGAGGCAAATAAGGTCACACATAAGGTCATACAGCTACCAAGTGTCTGAGACTGGTTTTAAACTGAATTATTCCTGACTCCAATACTGGCAATCAATCCACTGTGCTATCTACCTGTCCCTGAGGATTTTAGAATATAACAAAGCAGATTATAATACTACTTTTGTGACATTAGGTTAAAACACAACACTTCAGCCTCTGATTATTTGTAAAATAAGAGAGTTATATTTAGGTCTCAATCTATGAATCTAAGCAGAAATAGGTAAACAATGATTGCACTCATTAAACAAAGATGAATGTTAAGTTGATATAATGACCAAACTTGGACATGGAGAAAGGAAGATATACATCTCCTCCCGTTTAATACAGATACTATAGGGGATAATATTGTATATATTTTCATACAATGTTAATATTTCTTTGATTTCGTTATATTGTTTTCCTTTATTGATTATATGGTTTTACTATACAGTAGTTGAAATGAGAATGCCTGTTGGGGGGACGACTCAAAATGCAAACTGTGCTTTAAAAAACAAAGAACATTAATATTTCTTTTAAAAAGTGAATGCCTATTCATACAATCAGGAAGGTCTGTGTTTAAGTTGTGCCTTCTTACAGATACAACTTACCTTGCAAGTTTCCCAAGCAACTCTTCAAAGGTCAAAATTGCAAATGAATTGATTTTCTTCACAGGAAGTTCTTAATAACTGTGAATTCAAATGTTGAGGACACTGCCCTTCCCCTTCCACCTACTCCCCACTCACACACAAAAAAGTATGAAGTGAAAATAAAATTCTGCCTCTCCTCATATGCATATTATAATAGAAAAAGAAAATGCCATTCAAGCTTCTAATGTAGAGCAAATGCCTTATCCTTCTATTAATGTTAGAAACATAACTAGCATCATGTTACTTAGTTGTTCTCTTAATGAACTGAGTTCCAAGAAAAACTGAACAATTCCCCAGAGATATTCCTCCTTTTGGTGATGCAATACAAAGGTATTATAATGGAAACAGTTTCGGAGTAGGGAGAAAAAAAAAACTGTCTGGACTCTACTATTGCCTTTGCTGATAATTTGCTTTTAATCTTGATCAATCTCATCTCTGCAATTTCCTAACATAAAATAAAGAGGTAGAATGATATGTTCTCTATAATCCCTACCTGCTTTTAAAAACCAAATCATAATAAAGAAACCCCCCAAATTCAGTGAAGATAAATATTATATCTTTAAAAAAAATCATCTATGGTTGGGTGAAAGATTTGTACATACTTTGATTCTTTGTCAGTCTCCAGAGAGGATCTGAGCAAAACATTGGAAAACGTCTATTTCAGCAAGTATTCTGTGATGCTGGTTATTGTAAGGTACTGGTGTCAACATCAAAAGGATATAAGGGCCATCAACCCATACATAAGGATCCACATACCTTTTTTAAAATGAAATATTATCAGGGGCAGCTAGGTGGCACAGTGGATAGAGTAACAGCCCTAAAGTCAGCAGGACCTGAGTTCAAATCTGGTCTCAGCCACTTAACCCTTTCTAGCTGTGCAACCCTGGGCAAATCACTTAAGCCTGATTGCCTAAGGGGGAAAAAATGAAATATTGCCTTGTTTCATTGTATTTTATTTTGTTAAATGTTTGTCTGATTTCATTTTAATCTTGTAGGTTGTGCATTTTAAACATCTGATACAGTGGATAGATTTTTACTTTAGTATCAGAAAGATGTGAGTTTACATCCTTCCTCAGATACTTATTAGCTTCATGTTCCTAAAGAAGCCACTTGACGGGGGGCAGAGCCAAGATGGCGGAGAAGACACACGCGACTTTCTAAGCTCTTCTCTTACCCTCTTTATCAATAATATATCAAGCCTCAAAAATAGTCTTGACTGCTACAATTGTCTAAAGATAAGAAGTAGAACAACTCACCGGCGAAGAAAATCTGCAGTCTCGCCTAAAAAGGTTGGTTCGGGCCAGGGGAGATCGCGCAGACGGGAGAGAAATTAGGTCTCGAGGAGAGTCTCAAACCCAGGGTGAAGGCACAGATCTCAGCAAACTGCGCAGCCCCAACCCGCAGTAAGGGGCTTTCCTTGGGAGTTGTGATCCTGCACGGCAGGAGGACGCAGCCAGGTTAGCCTCAATCTGCACAGGGGAGCTCGGCTTGGGGCCATAGAGACTTTTTTCCAGGGCCGATTTGCATCAGGCAGAGACCCTGGGCAGAGTTTCAGTGGCTGTCTGTGTTCTGGGTCTGCACCAGCTGCTAATACTCACAGTCCCACAAGAGGCTCCGGCCTGGGCGGTGACACTTCACCACTTAGTCTCTAGCCTAGGGCAATCGATAATCCACTCAGCCCTACTAAGCAGTTTGATAAGCTCGGTCAGTGCTGAATCCACCTCCTGTTGGGGAAGGGAAACTCTCACACAGAGCACTCCCATACCTTGGAGCCGGAAATCAGTTTACATCTCCCTATTCTGCAGAGGAAGCTGGTAACCCCTTGCCTAGGAGACCTACCTAAAGGCTTCTTAAACATGAATAAAAGATGAAAAGAACAATCGACGGCTTCTATGCAGAAAAAGAGCAGGTCAGCAAACCTGAAGAGACCTCAAACACAAAAATGCATCAGACTGTCCTCCTTTACATAATGCTCTCATAGAAGAGGCCATTAAAAGTCTCAAAAGAGAGTTAGAAGATAAATGGGGAAAGGAAAGAGAAGCCTTACAAGAGAGCAACAACTTCCTGAAATACGAATTGGAAAAAACAAAGAATTCACTACAAAGTAGGATTTGTGAATTGGAAAAGACAAAGAACTCACAAGAAAAGTAGGATCCATGAATTGGAAAAAGACAAAGAACACGCAAGAAAGTAGGATCTGTGAATTGAAAAAGAAAATAATTCACTAAAAAAATTAGTGAAATGGAAAAAATCTACAGACCAAAACAATACATTCAAAACTCAATTGGACATATACAGAAAGAAGTAAAAAAGCTATTGAAGAAAATAATCCTTTAGAAAATTAGAACTGAACAAATTGAAACTAATGATTCATTGAGACAGCAAGAATCAGTCAGCAAAACACAAAAAATGACAAACTGGAAAAACCACGAATTATCTACTTCTAAAAACGACAGACTTGGAAAATAGATCTAGGAGAGATAATCTGAGATTATTGGACTTTCTGAAAACTATGATGAAAAAAGAGCCTAGATACTATTTTACAAGAAATCATCAAGAGAACTTGCCCAGAATGTAATAGAATCAGAAGGTAAAATAGGCATTGAAAGAATTCATCGAAACCTTCTGAAAGAAACCCTAAAATAAAAACCCAAGGAATATTGTGGCAAAATTTCAGAACTATAAGATTAAGGAAAAAATTTTACAAGCAGCCAAAAAAACCATTTAAATACTCGAGATTGCCACAATAAGGATCATCTCAAGATCTGGCGCACTCTACATTAAAGGAAAGAAGGGCCTGGAATATGATATTCCGAAAGGCACAAGAACTTGAGAATGCAGCCAAGAATAAACTACCAGCTAAGTTGAGCATTTCTTCCAGGGAAGAAGATGGACATTAATGAAACAAAATGAATTCCATTTGTTTCTGAAGAAAAACCAGAACTAAACAAAAATTTGATCTCCAAGAATAGAACTCAAGAGATGCAGAAAAGGTAAAAATAACTCTTGAGAATTGTATTTCTGTTGTGGATATACAAAAAGAATACATGTATAATTTGATGTAATGATATAACATAAAAAGGGAAGTAGATATGGAAAAGGGATGATGGCAGAATAAGGTGGAAGGAGGGATAAAAGAGGGAACCACATCCTCACAAAGAGGCAAAGGAAACTTATCATATCTGAGGGAATTTAGAGAGGGGAGGAAATGCTGTAATCTTACTCCCATCAGAGTTGGCTCAAAGAAAAAATAATTGACATTTGTTTTAGAGAAAATCTCTCTCGCCTCATTAAAAACAGGGGAGAGGAAAAGGGAAAAGAAAAAATAATAAGGAAGGACAGAAGGGAAAGACTCAAAGGGGGAGGAGGGATTATAAAGAGGATAAGATGTGATACAAGAGGACATTTTAAGTTTAAAAGGGGAAAGAGGGTTGGGGAGGCAAGAATAAGTAAAGCACAATCTGGGGTTATTAGGATGGTAGGAAATACAGATTTAGTAATTCTAACCGTAAATGTAATGGGATGAACTCCCATAAAGAGGAGTGCAGATAGCAGACTGGATCAAAAGTCAGAACCCTACAATATGTTGTTTACAAAGAAACACATTTAAGCAGGGGATGCATATAGAGTAAAAGTAAAAGGCTGGAGCAAAATCTATTATGCTTCAGGTGAAGTCAAAAAGCAGGGTAGCCATCCTTATCTCAGATCAAGCAAAAAGTAAAATGATCTAATTAAAAGAGAGATAAGGAAGGTAACTACATCCTCAAAGGCAGATAACAACATAAACAATATCAATATTAAACATTATGCAACCAAGTGGTATGGCACTCAACTTCCTAAAGGAAGTTAAGAGTTGCAAGAAGAACAGACAACAAAACTGTAACTAGTAGGAATCTCAACCTTGCACTCCTCAGAATTAGACAAATCAAACCACAAAACAAATAAGAAAGAAATTAAGAAGTAAATAGAATATTAGAAAAATTAGGTATGTTGGATCTTTAGGAGAAAATTGAATGGAGATAGAAAGGGAAATTACTTCTTCTCATGTTCATGGAACCTATTCAAAATTGACCATATATTAGGACATAAAGACCTCAAAATTAAATGCAAGAAAGCAGAAAAATTGACTTTCTTTCAGATCATGTAATGCAAAAAAACTATTCAACAAAAAGTTAGGGAAATAACCAAAAGTAATCGGAAACTAAACAATCTCATCTTAAAAGAATGATTGGGTGAAGCAGCAAAATTCATAGATACAATTAATAATCACTCAAGATAATGACAATGATGAGACATCATACCTAAAATTTGTGGATGCAGCCAAAGCGGTAATAAGAGAAATTTTATATCCTTAGAGGCTTACTTGAATAAAACAGAAAAGAAAAGATTAATGAATTAGGCTTAACTAAAAAACTAAAAAAGACCAAATTAAAACCCCCAATCAAATAACTAAATTGAAATCTAAAATTAAAGGAGAAATTAAAAATATTGAAAGTAAAAAACTCATTGAACTAATTAATAAAACTAAGAGTTGGTTCTATGAAAAGCCAATAAAATAGATAAGCCTTTGGTAAATCTGATTGAAAAGGAGGAGGAAAATGAAATTAGTAGTCTTAAAATGAAAAGGAGAACTTCCCAATGAATGAAGGAAATTAGAAATAATAAGGAGTTATTTTGCTCAACTTTATGCCAATAAATTTGATAACCTAAGTGAAATGGATGACTACCTCCAAAATACAGACTTCCCAGACTAATAGAGGAAGAAGTAAATTTTTGAATAGTCCCATTTCAGAAAAGAAATAGAACAGGCAATTAAACAACTCCCTAAGAAAAATCCCCAGGACCAGATGGATTTAATGTGAATTTTACAAACATTTAAAGAACAATTGGCCACCAATGCTATATAAATTATTTGATAAAATAGGGAATGAAGGAGTCCTACCAAATTCCTTCTATGCAACACGACTATGGTACATTGATACCTAAACCAGGTAGGCTGAAAACAGAGAAAGAAAATTATAGACAATCTCCCTAATGAATATTGATGCTAAAATCTTAAATAAGATATTAGCAAAAAAGACACATGAAAATCATCTCCAAGATAATACACTATGATCAAGTAGGATTTATACCAGGAATGGAGCTGGTTCAATATTAGGAAAACTATCAATATAATTAGCATGTCAATAACTCAAATTAACAAAACCATATGATCATTATCAGATGCAGAAAAAGCATTTGATAAAATCCAACATCCATTCCTATTAAAAACACTTGAGAGTATAGGAATAAATGGACTTTTCCTTAAAATAATCAGCAGCATCTATTTAAAACCATCAGTAAGCATCATATGTAATGGAGACAAACCGCAACCATTCCCAATAAGATCTGGAGTGAAACAAGGTTGCCCACTATCACCGTTACTATTTAATATTGTATTAGAAACGCTAGCTATAGCAATAAGAGCTGAGAAAGAGATTAAAGGAATAAGAATAGGCAATGAGGAAGCCAAATTATCCTCTTGCCGATGACATGATGGTATACTTAGAGAACCCCAGAGATTCTGCTAAAAAGTTATTAGAAATAATCCACAACTTTAGCAAAGTTGCTGGTTATAAAATAAACCCACATAAGTCATCAGCATTCTTATATATCACTAAAAAAATCCAACAGTCAGAGTTACAAAGAGAAATTCCATTTAAAGTAACTACTGATAATATAAAATATTTAGGAATCTATCTGCCAAGGAAAATCAGAAACTTTATGAGCAAAATTACAGACCACTTTTCACACAAATTAAGTCTGATCTAACCAATTGGAAAAATATTAAATGCTCTTGGATAGGGCGAGCAAATATAATAAAGATGACAATATTACCTAAACTAATCTATTTATTTAGCGCTATACCAATCAGACTCCCAAAAACTATTTTAATGACCTAGAAAAAATAACAACAAAGTTCACATGGAAAAACAAAAGGTCAAGAATTTCAAGGGAATTAATAAAAAAAATCAAATGATGGTGGCTTAGCTGTACCAGATCTAAAACTATACTATAGAGCAGCAGTTACCAAAACTATTTGATATTGGCTAAGAATAGATTAGTTGATCAGTGGAATAGATTAGGTTCAAGGATAAAACAGTCGACAAATATAGCAACCTAGTCTTTGACTAAACCCAAAGATCCCAGCTTTGGGATAAGAACTTACTGTTTGATAAAAATTGCTGGAAAATTGAAACTAATATGGCAGAAACTAGGCATTGATCCATACTTAACAGCCGACACCAAGATAAAGGTCAAAATGGGTTCATGACCTAGGCATAAAGAATGAAATTATTAATAAATTAAGAGGAACATAGGATAGTTTACTCTCAGACCTGATGGAAGGGAAGGTTTTATGACCAAAGCAGACTAAGATCATTACTGATCACAAAATAGAAAATTTCGATTATACCAAACTGAAAAGTTTTTGTACAAACAAAACTAATGCAGACAAGATTAGAAGGAAGCAATAAACTGGGAAAATATTTTTTACAGTCAAAGGTTCTGATATAAAGGCCTCATTTCCAAAATATATAGAGAATTAACTCTAATTTATAAAAATCAAGCCTTCTCCAATTGAAAATGGTCAAAGGATATGAACAGACAATTCTCAGATGAAGACATTGAAACTATTTCTAGATCTATGAAAAAGATGCTCCAAGTCATTATTAATCAGAGAAATGCAAATTCAAGACAACTCTAAGATACTACTACACACCTGTCAGATTGGCTAAGATGACAGGAAAAATAATGATGATTGTTGAGGGATGTGGGAAAACTGGACATTGATTCATTGTTGGTGGAGTTGTGAACAGAATCCAACCATTTTGGAGAGTAGTTTGAACTATGCTCAAAAGTTATCAAACTGTGCATACCCTTTGATCCAGCAGTGTTGCACTACTGGGATTATATCCCAAAGAGATTATAAAGAAGGGAAAGGACCTGTATGTGCACGAATGTTTGTGGCAGCCCTTTTGTAGTGGCTAGAAACTGGAAACTGAATGGATGTCCATCAGTTGGAGAATGGCTGAATAAATTGTGGATATGAAAATTATGGAATATTACTGTTCTGTAAGAAATGACCAACAGGATGATTTCAGAAAGGCCCAGAGACTTACACGAACTGATGCTAAGTGAAATGAGCAGGACCAGGAGATCATTATATACTTCAACAAAATACTAGATGATGACCAGTCCTGATGGATCAGGCCATCCTCAGCAACAAGATCAACCAAATCATTTCTAATGGAGCAGTAATGCTGAACTAACTATACCCAGAAAGAACTCTGGGAGATGACTAAAACCATTACATTGAATTCCCAGTCCCTATATTTATACACCTGCATCTTTGATTTCCTTCTACAAGCTAATTGTACAATAATTCAGAGTCTGATTCTTTTGTACAGCAAAATAATGTTTTGTCATGTATACTTATTGTGTATCTAAGTTATATTTTAATATATTTAACATCTACTGGTCATCCTGCCATTTAGGGAGGTGGGGGTAAGAGGTGAAAATTGGAACAAGAGGTTTGGTCAATTGTTAATGCTGTAAAGTTACCCATGTATATATCCTGTAAATTAAAGGCTATTAAATAAAAAAAAAAAAAAAAAAAGAAAGAACAACAACATCAAAAAAAAAAAAAAAAGAAGCCACTTGACTATCCAGTTTCAGTTTCTTCACCAATAAAATGGTAGTAATAGTCTTACAGAGTTGTTGTAATCATGTTATATAAAATCTGTAAAGTGAATAGTAAAGTGCTATGTAAGCATTATTATTATTATTATTATTATTTAACAGAGATTTAGAAGTAATATGTGAAAAAATTAAAGAAAACCAATTTAGAAGATTTAGGAATATAAATTGAAAGATGTCCTACATAGTTTTTAGGTATTTCATCTGTCAAACCTTAGTCCTTCTGCATCACTATCTTGCCTCTTTTTATATTCATGACTATATTTGATATTTTTATTTTCTTTTATCTTACATACCTCAGTATTGATATCTTCCTTCATTTCATTCTAATTAAAACTCATCATGTGTCTTTCCATTGCTATTTGCTCTTATAGTTTTGATTCTGAATGATTTCCTATGATTAATAGACATGTGACCTCAAACAGGTACAGGATGTGTGGAATTGGTGTTTACAATTTGAGGTTTTGGGGCAATGAACAAGTTGGGAATAATTAAAAATGCCGTGCAATTTTACAAAATGCAACTCAACCTAATAGCCTTCTTTTCTTTTATTCTCAGTTGAGCTAATTGTTCTTCAGTATTTACCTAAGAAATATGAAATTATGAACAAACTTTAAGGGGTTTCCTACTGAATTTTATGTCATAATCTAGTCAACAGGCATTTCTTATCCACATTGTTTTTCCAGTGTATATATGGATCAACTCCTATTGAATAACTATTTCCTTGGAGAAAATTGTAATGTTTCATTTTTTTAAAAATTAATTTCATTTAAATTTTAAAATAATTTATTAAATTATTAAATTAAATTATTTTGAATAATATATAAATAAATTAATTCTTAAGAAAATAATTTAGCCTATTTAATAAAAGGCTATAATATTTATATTACTGGTTAATATATTTTGACTATATAATAGTTTGGTTTTATATGACATCTTCGAGGTAACTTCTAAAGTGTTTCAGTCTAGGTATATGTTCTGCACATTTGAGCAGACTTTATAAAAAGAAATATATCATCAACTTTTTAGATGTTAGGATCCTAGTACATTCAGTAATTCTTAATATTTGTTGAGAAAGGTATGTTATTTTTTCTTGGCAGTTGTCAGTACTACACTCAGTCTACAATTAGATGGGGCTCACCAGGACAGTCCTTATGTGGGAGTTAATCAGGAGACTGTATAGATATCAAAATTTTGTGGTTTTTTATTTTTAGTACTATATACATGATCCAATGACCCATTGAAGAATAAGACTGTAGAATATGTTGATAGCAAATTTCTAAGATTTTTTTTTAATCTCCATTCTCATTCACTAGCACATCAGGGCTCAGAGGATTACTACTGTCTTCTTCAGGATCTATTGGCATCTGCCGGGAGTGTGAGGTGGTTTTCTAAAAGATTCTACCAATGTATTTCCCCCCATGACCATATGTTAAGAACAAATGTCAGCTGACACATTACCTTTTAGAAAGGCATATTTAATAAACTGATATAATAGGAATAGTTGGTACAAAAATATTCTTAACCTTCACTACACACTTCTTCATCAGTACATACGTAATCCAGGAAAACATGCACTCCAACTTAGAGAGAATATGTGGTGAAATGGTAACTCACAGCTTCTTGTTTTTGGTAGTAATATTCTCCCTTTGGTGAGTTTGTGATCTTTGTCTTTGAAATGTTGGAGATTTTCTTCCAGACTACTGGTGGAGGTTTGATAACTGCCTTTCCTCATTTCAGCCTCTTTATTCTGACTCCCAGGGCAGGTAGGGATGTCAGTCACTTCTATCCCTAGAATATGCTAACATGTCAAAGAAAAGATGTTCCAAATTCTCCATTCCCTTCAAAGTTTGCAAGGTCTTCCTCCAGCCACGGAAAATGAGCAGATTTAGGCCAAGTCAAAACAATTAGTTTGTCAAGTGTTTGGCTAAAATGCTATCTCTTAAAGTTGACACATGGTCATATCTCTTTGAGTCCACCTAGCTCAGTGTTTTACACAGGTTCCAAAAAGAACAATTAAATTTCTCAGATGATCTAAACAGACTTCTTATCTGTGTCTCTCACAGTTCATCCAATTGCTTTCAAGCACTCTTCATACTTAGACTGAAAACTCCTATTGATTGGTTTGAATCAACTGAGAAATTCTCACCTCATTAAGATATCAGGTCATAGCAACTTATCACTAACTTCAAATGGATTGCTATTATTGATCAACTGACTCAACTACCCTAACAGTTATGTTTTCTTGCCTGCATTTTTGCTTTACTTGGCAGACATTAGAGAGACATTAAGGGCTTTGAGCAATCTTTGCTCAGCATAGTCCATTACGAAAATGACCTGATTATGAATGATGGATTAGATCTGAAAGAAACTGGAGGTAAAAAGAACAGTTAGTTTTCTAATGAAATAGTTTAGGAAAGGGTAATTAGCCTGAACTTTTTGTGTTACTATAGATCATATTATAGACATCAAGAATTGGGTGAGAATCAAGAAAAAGGGTGAGAGAAACCAAGTCACAGAGAATGTGACTTGAATAATGAGATAATGAATAATTATATATGCAATTATATCTATAATATAAAACATCATAATAATTATATATAATATATAATGAATTATGAATAAAATAATGAAAAATAATTGATATAGCAGTCCTTTTCTCTGACCCATCCTGTCCTGATTACTGTCCCCCCGGATCCTGGTTTGTATTATATAGATTTTCAATTTCTCACACCCTGTCTCTCTATGGATCAATTTCCAATTGTCTACATATGCTTCAGTATATTTTGAGTTTGGATTGCACAAGGCAGGAAGTAGATATGTCTTAGTTCTTTCTTCCAAGGACTCCTATTTCTAACTTTCTTGGGAATAATTCCAATTTGTTTTACAGAGTAAGTAGGCTAGCTCACAACTCCACCAACAGGGCAATAATAACTGTGTTCCCATATTCCTTCTAACATTTCTTATTTTCCATTTTGTCAACTTTGACAATCTGATAGGTGTGAAATATATCCTCAGAATTGTTCTAATTTGCTTCTTTTTGCTGATTAATTTGGATCACTTTATTTGTTATTGAAAACTTAGATTTTTTTCTCTGAAAACTACTTATTCATATATTTTGGCAATTTATTAATGACATATTATGAATAAAATTAGTTCTATATGTACTCTAGAAATAAGATCTTCATCAGAGAAAATGTGTTCCCCATTTGCCTACTTTTCTTCTAATCATATTATTTGACATATAAAGACATCCTAATTAAGGAATCTAGTCAGTTTTTCCTTGTCTTGTCTCCTTATAAAGTAAACGATTAACTTTTAATTTTCTACCTCTCTCTCCTCTTCCTTGTATCTCTGCTACTATGTCTGTACCCTTTTGTTTCTCTCTCCATGCTTACAATTTTTCCTTTTCTCACTAATAAGGTATCTTTTCTCCTCTCTTCCATTTTCTTTTTCTCTGAATACCCTTTTCTTTCTATCTGTTTTTAAATTTCCAGCTCTTATTTTCTTCCCTATTTTCTTTCTATTTTTCTTTGCTGTCATAATATATAACTTGTACATTTTTCTTTATACTATTTTATATTAAATAAAAATTTCTATTCTTTTAAATTTTAAAAACAAGTGAATTAAAAAACATAATTTCTTGGCCTTTCCCTAAAATCCTTTTTCAGATGGCTCATAATGATATGAAGTATCACGAAGTTCTGCTAAACTAGAAAGGCTTTGAGAACTGTCAGAGTGATAGATTAATATCTGAGGATCAGACTGGCTAGATTTAGAAAAGCTCATTACCTGAAGGTTGTTTATAAGTGATGACTCTTTTATTCATCATAACTCATGAAATTATTGGGTTAGGTATATATAGTTTTAGTTCTACTATAAAAGCAGCAGTATCTAAATCAAGAAATCAGATTTTTTTTAAAAAAGTATTACATTAATAGAAGTGCTAACTTACAGAATTTTGGGTGTAATTTTAAATTGCTTTTTAGTATGACCGGACCAGCTGAGAACTCCACCAATACTGGATTAACATCCCTATTTTCCCATAATCCCTGAAATATTTGTCATTTTTAAAAAATCAACATTGCTTAATCTGATGAATATGAAGGAGAACCTCAGATTGTTTTAATTTTTATGTGCCTAGTTTTTACAAATATACAGAATTTTTATATGACTATTGATTGGATTTCTTCCTCTGAAAATTACTTATCAAAAGAGAATGACTCTTTCAAATTTGAATTAATTTTTATATATCTTAGAAATGAGACTTTTAGCAGATAAACATCTCCCCCTCATTTAGCTGCTTTTCTTTTAATTTTAATTTTTATTTATAATGGTTTTTGTTTGTGAGAAAAAGTATTTAATTTTATGTCATTAGAATCATTCATTTTAAGTGCTAAGATTTTCTTTGTATCTTATTTTACCATGGAATTTTCTCCTATCTATAGATCTAACAGGCAATTTCTTTCTTGCTTCTTTAACTTGATTATGATATCTTCCTGTGTTTCTGAGGGAAGTATATAAAACAACATATAACTTTATATCTAAAAATTTCAAGGCAAAGAGGGCATAGAGAATACATTGATATTTTGGAAAATATAGTACAGTTATATCTTCCATACCACAGGGCTTAGGGGCACTCTGGAAAATCAGCATACAATTTTTGGCCCTCTCTATGTCAGAGAAGTAATCCCACTCTACATTTTCCAATATAATATCATTTTTTCTATACTCAGCTTTATATTGAAGTCATCAAGTATTAAATTGAATTGGCTTATATAATTCTCCAGAAACAAATAGCAATCAATCTTACTTTCCTGGTGATGGTATATATATGTTAGGAATGGAATACTTTAGTCTCTGAAGAATAATGCTGAGAATTGCATAAAGGCAATGGAGGGATATACATATGGTAGATGTGAGAAATCTAACAACAAAATGTAAATATGAAAGTACTCATAAGAATCTGCATAAAGGATATGATCAGAGAAATGCTTCCTCATTTGTAAGTTTATAATCAGGGATGACCACTTTTGAAATTTTTTTATTATAACTTTTTATTGACAGAACATATGCATGGGTTTTGTGATTTTAGTGGTATTTCCTTTTATATGAAGGCTATACTATACTGAGTTAACATAAAACTTTTAGATAATATTTTTGGGGAAAGGAGGACTTGGAAATATAGGAAAAACAGTAATAAAACAATGGATAACCTCATGTTTTACTTATATCACTTCAGCATCAGGAGAATATGGGAAAGGAACAGATTAAGTTGGATGCATTCCTGTGGTGTATTTATAATAACGGAGAGGAAATAGTCATATACTATAGGTTCCAATGAAATGGTTATTATAAGTGAGTTACAATCTATGTTGCTAAAAGGATAACTTATAGAAATGAAATCACATCCATTATAATACTGGAACACAATGTTCTGTTATTTTTTTTTCTTTCTGAAAAATCCATCTTTTACTCCCATTTATATCTAAGAGCGATAGTATAAGATTTAGTCTTTTGAAGTATAATCATATTTTTGTCTGTATTCTGTTATTTTCAATGTAAAGTTTATGAGTTCATCATTAGAGGGAGCTACTATAAGAACCTCTATCTACTAATGAAGTTCAACACCTTCTCTTATGGTCATAGAGAGTTGCCTTGGGCAATAAGAGGTTAAAGAACTTGATTAGGTTTTGTATCACTAATATAAGCTGGAGTTCAATCTTGAACCCAGGTTTGCCTGATTTTGAAGATGCTATATTCATTATGCTGGCTGCCTCTTTCTGTCTATTATTATTATTACTTCCCCTTCACCAAAATATAATGGACTCAAAAATTGCATAATTATTTAAGTGTCTGGATTCAGATCCATCCTGTGCAAATCAACAAAGAAAAGAAAAAAAAATCCATTCTATAAAACTTATGTTGTCAGGAAAGAAATTCCCCTTTTTTTTTTTCCCCCAGATTTTTTGACTCTTTGTATTATTGCTTACTTGAATTTTGATTGGCATTAAACACTGCCCTAATAGCCAAACATCAGATGGCTATTATAAGGATTGGATTGTTTTTATCTATCTCTATTTATTTCCCTCAATGACAACAATAGTCACTTTTTAATTTTAATCATATTTTTAAGAAATATTACTTTGTCATCTAGGAAACGTTTTTGCCTATTTTCTTGTCCTGAACTCTATATGCCTTTTAATGTTTACAATCATGTCCCATCATCCTGACACAATCAAATTCCTGCAATCTCTAATGCAAACAGCAGCTCTATTTTCTAGTGAAACAGCATTCTAGTTGCTATTCTGAGAAAAAAAATTAATGTAATGCTCAAGAAAATTAAAATATGTTCACTGTAACACTGTGAAAAGTTAAGGCACAAAAAAGATGTTCTGTTGATCTAATTGGTCTTCACTGAGCCTCTTATGTAAGCTAACATCACATATTTCATAAAGCATTTCATTATCGTTGGAGACACAATTATATTAGGGTCATATATCATAGTTTTCTAATAAATCTTAAATTCACCAGCCTAGCAGAATATCAATATAGGTGCCTTCCAAAACATGACTAGCAACATTGTATAAAATATCTCCTTCACATGTGTTTTATAGTTTTTCACTATTAGAAATGACATCTACTGCAAATGATATTCCTATTGAACACAGTAATGAGCTATCTAGTTCACATCATGTACATAGTCCAAAGGTTCATTGCACAGATGCTTTGTTGTCATAATATTAGAGACCTTGAGTGGGTACCTGATTTGCTTGGGTTTGTCAGAGTTTTCACTTATGTTTTACAGCATAATCAAAAGGTTTAAGTGAATCACTTTATTCTTGGGGATTTTAAAACTTGGAATTTTTTTTTCCTATTTTAAGTGGCTATCTTGGCAATTAATAAACAATATAAAGCATGACACAAAAAATTCTATATTTTATAACACATAAAGTTAAGCAGCACTCCCATATGCATTTGAAAATAACAATACTCATCAATGGCTTGATCAACAAATGCAAAAAAAAAATCAAGGAGGCAATAGAGCATAGTATAAAGGGAACTACATATTAAGGATGAGGTCTGCATTCAAATCTGAGAATGGCATTGGCTAAATAATCTCTTTGTTTCCTCATCTTTGTTAAATTTAATAATTTCTATATTTTCTCTCTTTATATTTCTCTCCAATCTCTAATTAATAGCCCTAACAAATAAACACAAAGAAAACACTTGGTAATACTAGTGGTTCTAAACAAACTTTAACTATTATATATGCTATCAATCTCAAATTAGAAGATATTACTGTCCAAAAAATTCTCATTGATTGTGTTTTTCTTTATGCTTTTCAAATATCTCTGTGATTGTTTCTGTCCTCTTTAATTATTTTCATTTTTGAACATAGTTTGAGTAGCAGTAAGGAAAGGAAAGTGGACCAGAGTGGTAAATAGTCAACATACATTTTTATATAGACAAGTGTTTGTCACTAACATCCATTTATAATGTTTTTTTTTTTTCATATACCTAATCAAACATAAATGTGGGTTTGAGGACTTTGGTGATGTTATTAGTTGCAGTATAGAGTTGTGGGAATCCCCTCTGGTTGACACAGGTCCAATGGGAAAGAATTCATAAACCCAAAAAGTCTGAATGGCAAAAGGGAAGTTTATTGTTGGCACTGAAAAGCCAGGTTTGCTAGGAAGACAGACTTTTTAGTGGCAAGGTTCTGTCAGAGTAATAGAGGTTATCATTGAGAAGAGTGTCTCTTCACAGCAGGCAAGAGTCCTGGTAGGCAGCTTTGCCAAGAGGAGAGGTCCTTGGCAAAGCATAATCCTACTTTGGACTTCTGCAAAGATTTGAAGTTCAAAATGGTCATTTTGTAAGAAATCTGGGAGTAGGGTTTTCATTGAATGAGACTGCCCCCAGGCCTAGATTTCCAATTGAATGAGACCACTTAAATTCAGGCTAAGTAGAATATAGTCCTAGGCTAATCTTAATGAAACCATTTAACTGCACTGAAGGGTGGGTCTCTGTCAGAGGAGAGTTTCAGAGCTCACTCATAAGTCAAGGAGGACAGTTTCAAGGTTCACTGCCATCATTGGGTTCTTAAAGACTGTGCTATAATAAAAGATTTATAGAATAGATCCTATCCACCTAGAAAGATTTCTATTATGGATGATGGATCCAGAAACACATAATTCTAAGACATACTCTAATTAGATACATATAAGCTTACTCTTAAATAATTGGCATAAATATGCATGTGCATACACACAAACATGTATGCACACGTGTGTATATACACACATGCATACACACGTGTGTATATACACACATGCATACACACGTGTGTATCCATGGACATATGCACATAAGTATGTGTGTGCATATGTATACATGTGTGTGCATCTTTTTGGTTTTTATTTGTTTTGTTTAGGGCTCAACTTCTTATAGTATGGGTTTTGGCTCAATATGTGGTCTCATAATTGAATGTGGGGGGCCTCAATATGATTTGTATGATCATTTTACATATCTATATCAAGGGTCATGTAAAAACTTCTCAGAAGAAAAGGACTTGTGAGTGAAAAAAAGTTTAAGAAGTTCTGGTCTAGACCAATCACTGAAATGATCTGAGGTGCAGAGGAATTGCAATTGACATCAGTGGAGTTAGTATCTACATTTATGAAATAACTGATCTTTATATTGAGATGAGAGCAGATAGTTATATGAAAAGAGTACTTGTCTTTGCAAAGGACTAAGATTAGAACTCAGGATAGAGAAAAAAAGTCAATATATAATAAAACATCAAAGTGCCATTTCTCACAGGTCTTTTCCACTTTTTTGTAGAGTTTTGCTATTAATTTGCTTTAAGTTCTTAAAATAAATATAATTTTATTTTAGCTCCTTTACAAAAATTTATTATTCTTAATTTATGGGGAAAAACGTATTTCAATGACATAGGGCAATAAAAAGAAGAGTGTACATGAAACTATACATCTACTATGTACAACTTACTATTCCTTTTAAATATACAATAAAATCATCATGTAAATCTCTGCCCCCCCCCCGCCCCGAAGACTACCATTAGATACAAATAGGTATATATGTAAAGATTATATATATATGTATATATATATATATATATATATATACATTTCTATTTATCAGTTCTTTCTCTGCTAGATAGTGTCCTTTTTTATATATCCTTTATAGTTACTCTGGGTATTTCTGACAGATAAAATTACTTTCAATTGACTCTAATTCAAATCAATTAAGTGCCTCCTCTTTACAGGCACTCTTCGAACTGCTGGGGATATAATTAATAAAAATGAAAGACATTTCTTTCCCATCAGGGAACTAACATTGAGAACACACAAAAGGAGGCAGGATAGGAGAGGGAATCATAAGGAGGTTCTCCACACTGTGGCATGTTGTTCTGTAAAGTTGAAACCAGGAAGAACAGAAAATGCAAAATTGAGTTTCTACTCTATAAAAGAAGGCAGGCAGCTAGTTGTCACAATTGATAGAGCACTGGCATTGGAGTCAAGAAGACATGATTTCAAACCTAGCTTCAGATGCTACTGGGCAATTACCTTAAGCTATTTGCCTTCATTTCCTCATTTGTAAAATGAGCTGGAGAAGAAAATGGCAAACCAGTATCTCTGACAAGAAAAGCCTAAATCATCTCATGAAAACTCAGAAAGAACTCAACAACAATGATAAAGAAAGACATCATGAAGTTTGGTGGTCTATGTACTCCAGCAGTTAAATCAGAGGGGAGAGGAAGCTGAAGGAATTGGTGTCAATCAAAGCTTGAATTAGCAATATGGCAATGGAATTAGAAGTGATGAACTTAGCCTAAGAAGAACATTTTGTTCTAAGAAGTGCAAGTCAGGTAGAGCAACAAATATAAAGTGGAGATTGATGAGGTCTATAAAATGGATCTGACTTTGGAAAACTCTTGTAGTGAAAGTCATATGTAAAGTTCAAGGAATCATGAGAAATGATGGCAGAAATTTAGTTAAAGTCAATAATCATTCGTGAAGCAAATACTATGTACCAGGCATGATGTTGCATGCTACAGAAAAAAGATAAAAATGAGACTGACCTTGCTTTCAAGAAATTTTCATTTGAATGGATAGAAAATACATGATTAGAATTTGAAGTACAAAATAAATTAAAAAAAAAACTATTTCTAGAGGGAAGGCATTGGCCCAGTTAGAAGTATTATATAACATAGATTCCAGAGGACAATAAGGAAGAAGGATAAAAGTATGATAGTGTATGACAGAATGGGATTGACAAATATGTTTATGAATGAGGAGGGAATGGTGGCCAAGAAAATGATTTTTAATCTAGAGAGTTTATGATTCAGAATCATAGGGATCATTCCATAAGGCAACAGATTAGCAAATTCTCCAAAGAAATAATAGCAATGTAATAATGATGATTTGATTATCAATCTGAGGGAAGAAAAGACAGAGGAATTCATGTGGCAGGGGAGGCAAATTTTTAATCTTCCCTAATGGCCAAACAGTGATCTATGGTATCCTGGGACCTGACAGAATACTGAACTACTTAAAATGCTTCTTTACTTTTCTCTTATTGATATTCCAAGCTGTAGAGTTTAACATTTCCTAAAGTTAGGACAATCAATTGCTTGTTTCTTGTGTTTAGAACTATGTACACATTTACCTCGACTAATAACCTTTGTGTGGGAATGAAAGATTAAACATTCATTTAATTTAGCTTAGTTTCAGTTTGTTTTCAATTAACAATAGAAAATCCTTTCAACCACAAAAGGTTATTTTATATTTGTTTTGCTTCATTTATCAAACCAAATAAAGCTTTCAGGTTTATGGTCATTAATGCTGTTGAAAAGAAATTGTATTAAATAAATGGGTTGCAGTGAGAAAGAAAACAATACAAGAAGTAAAACATTAAATTAATTTGCATGATATATTTGCCCTCCTTTTATAATCTAAATTTAGTAACAATGAATATATTAGATAAAAATCAGAGAGAATTAATTTTTAATTGACTTTATATAATTGTTATGTGCCTTTGCTGCATTCTGTGCTTTCCTCTAAGACAGTCCTATGGTGATCTGAAGACATACAAAGACCTTGAATTTTTTTTGTCCTCTAATGCTATTTTTTGGTCTAAAACAAAGACAAGCCTTTGAATGGCAACTTTTATCTAACTAAGCCGAAGTTTTCTAAGTATAGTTACCCAGGCCAACAAGAAGTTAAATGATCTGTCTAGGTTCAAATGATCAGTTAAGGGGGAGACTTGAAATTTAGGTGTTCCAGATTACAACCCTGACATTCTACCAATCATCCCAGGTTGTTATTTTTCTTTGACCTATGATTTAGTGAAGTAGTATTCTAACAGTAGGCAGAAAGCATTAGCCTATTTCAAGAGGTATTTTGCTAGCTAATTATATTACTCCCTTTTTAACTTGAGTTAGAAGTAACAATAATTCTAATGTTCTTTGAAGTTCTTTTATAATAAATACATAGAGAAGACAATATGGTAGTTTGGAAATATTATTGAAGAAGAGTCAGACTACCCAAATGAAAGTCAATAGCTCTAGATTTGTAGCCATTATAATGTGCCTTAAATACCAACTCTGCCACTTATCTATGGAACCTTGGACAAGTTATCATCTGGAAGTAGTTAACAAATCCAACTTGAATCCTCAAAAGTATGATTTGGCATATCATCAATCAGAGTTTTATAGTTTTTCAAAGTTGCTTTTTTCTTCATAAACCAACCAATCTAAAAACAATTTGGACCTATGCCAAAAATGGAATAAAACTGTGAATGTCCTTTGGACACTCTGCCCCTCACCCTTTTCAGTATTGTGGAGGTGTTGGCTCTATTCTAGAGAAGTGTTATTGGAAAGTTTTGGCCAAAGTTCTAGATCCTATATTTCCATATTACCAGTACTGCAAAGTTCTAAACTGTTTTTTTTTCAGGTCAGAGGTCTGAGGAATAAAGGAAATGGGACAGGTCATCAGAAAAGAACACTGTGTTTGTGAGGAGGTGAAGAGGATATAGCATTCCATCAGGCCTAAAGAAAATAGTACAACAACAAGATGGGGCCAGTTCTGACTACCCATAATTCAGTTGGGGCAGAGATATGGAATGATGAACCATGAACTGCCCAATATGTGAGGAGGCTGAGACACTTTGAGATCTAATACCCAAAAAAACCACAATCAGAGAGAGTCAGAAAAATGAGTGACAGGAAAAATGAGAAGAGGAGAAGACTAAAATTGTCACAGAATTCAGGAAGGAAAAAACTCATAGACCTTGGAAATAAATAGATCAATACATAGAAAAAATAATAACAGAAGAAAATATAAGTACAAGACCTAATAAATAATTCTGACATGTGTAAATAAATATGTAGAGATATTATTTACTTAATTATGAGTCAAATAGATTTGTAGAGTCTGAATTCTTCTGAACATAGAAAATTAAATTTCAATGGAAATAATCCACAAATTGCCTTGGGAAAAAATTTAAGACTGAACAATTCTAAATTTTACAATAGTTATATTTAACAAATCAGAAACAAGATGTTCTGCAAGCAATTAGAGAAGAAAGATCTTTAAAGATGAAGAAAAGGATATTCAAATAGTACAAAACTATTCTGCATCCATAGATGTAGGGAGGAATGGAATAATGTGTTATGAAGAGCAATGGAGCTCAGGATGCAGCCTTCAGTTACCTATCCTGCAAATCTGAGGTTAGGCATACAGGGAAAAAGATAGATATTTAATAATAAAGAAAAGTTTGAACTACTTCTAGGAAAAAAAAAAAAACAATTTCATAAATTTTTTAGCTTTTCAAAAATTCCCAAAAAAGAAATGCAGGAGGCAATAAATAAAAAACAAATAGTTAAATGACTGTATTTATACATAAATAAGGCAAGAGTAGCAAGAGAGTGCTTAAAGAAAGATTAGTAACAGGCATCTTTTTAAATATACACAAAGGGACAGAAGTGAAGGCAGAAACCTGGTAAAGGCTATCATGAAAAGAGCTTCATGGAAAAGAACTTAGCTACACTCTGCCTACAGATAACTCCTACATTATAACATGGCAGGGTACATGAAGTAGAAAAGGGAGCAAGGAAATAGAAGCGTGTGATACATCGAGGTTAAATCAAAGATTAGAATGGAGTAGAAGGAAACCTCTATACTCTTAGAAAGAGAAGAGACTATTGGAAAACACTGAGGTAGGTGGAAAGTGGGGTAGAGAAAAGAAATATGACTTAATTTGGAGGTTGGAGGGGGTTGCACTGAAGAACACTTATATGGGTGATAAGAAATAGTCAATCAAGGGAAATAAAGATCTTACAGTGGATGAGGCCAAAGAGATTTGCTGCCAAAAGTCTATATATGCTATACTTAAGGAGGTGAGTTGGAATGCCTAAGGGCAAGTAAAACCTAGAAGAGTGGAAGAATATAGCCATATGAAAGAAATTTCAAGAACATAGGAGAGTGGAAAGGTAACCAGATGGAGGGTATAAATCAATGATGGGTTAAGTAAAAAGGTTCATAGGAGTGGAGGGCCCCTATTTTTGTGTAGTGTCATTTTTTGACACTTAGAATAATGACATTGTTCTGGGAGTATAGTACAATGGAAAAAAATGAATCCATGGAGCAAGTCCCTGGGGAAAAATGGATGGGGGGCGGGGGGGAAGAGGAAGTTTTAAATGGATGCGTTGGAAGCTTTCATTCCATGAAGAATATAGAGAAAAGAAACAAATTAATTACTAGGGTCAGGAATCAGAGAATAATCAGATCACCTAGAGTAGAAAGAAAGTATGGATAACAAAGAGAGTTTATTAAAAGAAGCAACAAAATGAAATCACTCAATAATGAATTAATTGAAATAGAGGAAAGATGGGGAGAATTTACTTCATTAACTGAAAGGGGAAAAAAAGAGGGAAGATAGATGATATATATAGATATCAAGATAGGAAAAGGAATAAACAAAATACTCAAGAGAAAATTATAACAAATGAGAAGAGATGAGAAGTAAGAGGAAGATAGCCATTATGAACAGGGCCACCGGTTAAAAAATGAATACAGTAACTATTTTCAGAAGAAAGGAAAGTAACAAAGTACCAATTGTAGAGAAAGATTTAGGTAATTATATATATATATTTTTTTATTTAATAGCCTTTTATTTACAGGATATATACATGGGTAACTTTACAGCATTAACAATTGCCAAACCTCTTGTTCCAATTTTTCACCTCTTACCCCCCCCCCCCTCCCTAGATGGCAGGATGACCAGTAGATGTTAAATATATTAAAATATAAATTAGATACACAATAAGTATACATGACCAAAACATTATTTTGCTGTACAAAAAGAATCAGACTTTGAAATATTGTACAATTAGCTTGTGAAGGAAATCAAAAATGCAGGTGTGCATAAATATAGGGATTGGGAATTCAATGTAATGGCTTTTAGTCATCTCCCAGAGTTCTTTTTCTGGGCATAGATAGTTCAGGTCATTACTGCTCCATTAGAAATGATTTGGTTGATCTCGTTGCTGAGGATGGCCTGGTCCATCAGAACTGGTCATCATATAGTATTGTTGTTGAAGTATATAATGATCTCCTGGTCCTGCTCATTTCACTCAGCATCAGTTCGTGTAAGTCTCTCCAGGCCTTTCTGAAATTATCCTGTTGGTCATTTGTTACAGAACAGTAATATTCCATAATATTCATATACCACAATTTATTCAGCCATTCTCCAACTGATAGACATCCATTCAATTTCCAGTTTTTAGCCACTACGAAAAGGGCTGCCACAAACATTCGTGCACATACAGGTCCCTTTCCCTTCTTTATAGTCTCTTTGGGATATAATCCCTGTAGTAACACTGCTGGATCAAAGGGTATGCATAGTTTGATAACTTTTTGAGCATAGCTCCAAACTACTCTCCAAAATGGTTGGATTCGTTCACAACTCCACCAACAATGCATCAATGTCCCAGTTTTCCCGCATCCCCTCCAACAATCATCATTATTTTTTCCTGTCATCTTAGCCAATCTGACAGGTGTGTAGTGGTATCTTAGAAGTTGTCTTAATTTGCATTCCTGATTAATAATGACTTGGAGCATCTTTTCATATGACTAGAAATATGTTTCAATTTCTTCATCTGAGAATTGTCTGTTCATATCCTTTGACCATTTTTCAATTGGAGAATGAGCTTGATTTTTATAAATTAGAGGTTAATTCTCTATATATTTTGGAAATGAGGCCTTTATCAGAACCTTTGACTGTAAAAAATATTTTCCCAGTTTATTGCTTCCCTTCTAATCTTGTCTGCATTAGTTTTGTTTGTACAAAAACTTTTCAGTTTGGTATAATCGAAATTTTCTATTTTGTGATCATGTAATGATTCTAGTTCTCTTTAGTCATAAAGACCTTCCCCTTCCACAGGTCTGAGAGGTAAACTATCCTGTGTTCCTCTAATTTATTAATAATTTCATTCTTTATGCCTAGGTCATGAACCCATTTTGACCTTATCTTGGTGTACGGCGTTAAGTATGGATCAATGCCTAGTTTCTGCCATATTAGTTTCCAATTTTTCCCAGCAATTTTTATCAAACAGTAAGTTCTTATCCCTGAAAGCTGGGATCTTTGGGTTTGATCAAAGACTAGGTTGCTATATTTGTTGACTGTTTTATCCCTTGAACCTAATCTATTCCACTGATCAACTAATCTATTCCTTAGCCAATACCAAATAGTTTTGGTAACTGCTGCTCTATAATATAATTTTAGATCTGGTACACTCTAAGCCACCTTCATTTGATTTTTTCTATTAATTCCCTTGAAATTCTTGACCTTTTGTTTTCCATATGAACTTTGTTGTATTTTTTCTAGGTCATTAAAATAGTTTTTGGGAGTCTGATTGGTAGAAGCGCTAAATAAATAGATTAGTTTAGGTAATATTGATCATCTTTATTATATTTGCTTCGCCCTATCCAAGAGCATTTAATATTTTCCAATTGGTTAGATCAGACTTAATTTGTGTGAAAAGTGGTCTGTAATTTTGCTCATAAAGTTTCTGATTTTCCTTGGCAGATAGATTCCTAAATATTTTATATTATCAGTAGTTACTTTAAATGGAATTTCTCTTTGTAACTCTGACTGTTGGATTTTTTAGTGATATATAAGAATGCTGATGACTTATGTGGGTTTATTTTATAACCAGTCAACTTTGCTAAAGTTGTGGATTATTTCTAATAATTTTTAGCAGAATCTCTGGGGTTCTCTAAGTATACCATCATGTCATCGGCAAAGAGTGATAATTTGGTTTCCTCATTGCCTATTCTTATTCCTTTAATCTCTTTCTCAGCTCTTATTGCTATAGCTAGCATTTCTAATACAATATTAAATAGTAACGGTGAAAGTGGGCAACCTTGTTTCACTCCAGATCTTATTGGGAATGGTTGCAGTTTGTCTCCATTACATATGATGCTTACTGATGGTTTTAATAGATGCTGCTGATTATTTTAGGAAAAGTCCATTTATTCCATACTCTCAAGTGTTTTTAATAGGAATGGATGTTGGATTTTATCAAATGCTTTTCTGCATCTATTGAGATGATCATATGGTTTTGTTAATTTGGTTATTAACATGGCCAATTATATTGATAGTTTTCTAATTATTGAACCAGCCCTGCATTCCTGGTACAAATCCTACTTGATCATAGTGTATTATCTTGGAGAAGATTTTCTGTAGTCTTTTTGCTAATATCTTATTTAAGATTTTAGCATCAGTATTCATTAGGGAGATTGATCTATAATTTTCTTTCTCTGTTTTCAGCCTACCTGGTTTAGGTATCAGTACCATGTATGTGTCATAGAAGGAATTTGGTAGGACTCCTTCATTCCCTATTTTATCAAATAATTTATAGCATTGGGGCCAATTGTTCTTTAAATGTTTGGTAAAATTCACATGTAAATCCATCTGGTCCTGGGGATTTTTTCTTAGGGAGTTGTTTAATTGCCTGTTCTATTTCTTTTTCTGAAATGGGACTATTCAAGCAATTTACTTCCTCCTCTGTTAGTCTGGGAAGTCTATATTTTGGAGGTAGTCATCCATTTCACTTAGGTTATCAAATTTATTGGCATAAAGTTGAGCAAAATAATCCTTATTATTTCTCTAATTTCCTCTTCATTGGTGGAAAGTTCTCTTTTCATTTTAAGACTACTAATTTCATTTTCCTCCCTCCTTTTTCTAATCAGATTTACCAAAGGCTTATCTATTTTATTGGCTTTTTCATAGAACCAACTCTTAGTTTTATTAATTAGTTCAATAGTTTTTTTTACTTTCAATATTTTTAATTTCTCCTTTTAATTTTAGAATTTCAAATTTAGTATTTAATTGGGGGTTTTTAATTTGGTCTTTTTTTAGTTTTTTTAGTTGCAAGCCCAATTCATTAATCTTTTCTTTCTCTGTTTTATTCAAGTAAGCCTCTAAGGATATAAAATTCCCCCTTATTACCGCTTTGGCTGCATCCCACAAATTTTGGTATGATGTCTCATCATTGTCATTATCTTGAGTGAAATTATTAATTGTATCTATAATTTGCTGCTTCACCCAATCATTCTTTAAGATGAGATTGTTTAGTTTCCATTACTTTTTGGTCTATTTCCCCCTAATTTTTGGTTGAATGTAGTTTTTATTGCATCATGATCTGAAAAGAAAGCATTTACTATTTCTGCTTTCTTGCATTTAATTTTGAGGTCTTTATGTCCTGATATATGGTCAATTTTTGAATAGGTTCCATGAACTGTTCAGAAGAAAGTATATTCCTTTCTATCTCCATTCAATTTTCTCCAAAGATCCAACATACCTAATTTTTCTAATATTCTATTTACTTCTTTAATTTCTTTCTTATTTGTTTTGTGTTTTGATTTGTCTAATTCTGAGAGTGCAAGGTTGAGATCTCCTACTATTACAGTTTTGTTTTCTATTTCTTCTTGCAACTCTCTTAACTTCTCCTTTAGGAAGTTGGATGCCATACCACTTGGTGCATATATGTTTAATATTGATATTGCTTCGTTGTTTATGCTACCCTTTAGCAGCATGTAGTTTCCTTCCTTATCTCTTTTAATTAGATCAATTTTTACTTTTGCTTGATCTGAGATAAGGATGGCTACCCCTGCTTTTTTGACTTCACCTGAAGCATAATAGATTTTGCTCCAGCCTTTTACCTTTACTCTATATGTATCTCCCTGCTTTAAATGTGTTTCTTGTAAACAACATATTGTAGGGTTCTGACTTTTGATCCAGTCTGCTATCTGCCTCCTCTTATGGGGGATTCATCCATTCACATTTACGGTTAGAATTACTAAATCTGTATTTCCTACCATCCTAACAACCCCAGATTGTGCTTTACTTATTCTTGCCTCCCCCAACCCTCTTTCCCCCTTTAAACTTATGTACCCCTCTTGTAACACGATATTTACCCTCTTTATAATCCCTCCCTCCCCCCTTTGAGTCTTTTCCCTTTCCTTTCCTTATTACTCTTTTTCTTTTCCCTTTTCCTCTCCCCCGTTTTTAATGAGGCAAGAGAGAATTTTCTCTAAAACAAATGACAATATTTTTTCTTTGAGCCAACTCTGATGAGAGTAAGATTCATACAATGTTCCTCCCCCTCTCTAAATTCCCTCAGATATGATAAGTTTCTTTTGCCTCTTTGTGGGATGTGGTTTCCCTCTTTTTATCCCTCCTTCCCACCTTATTCTGCCATCATCCCTTTTCCATATCTACTTCCCTTTTTTATGTTATATCAGTACAATCAAATTATACATGTATTCTTTTTGTATATCCACAACAGAAATACAATTCTCAAGAGTTATTTTTACCTTTTCTGCATCTCTTGAGTTCTATGGTTGGAGATCAAATTTTTTGTTTAGTTCTGGTTTTTTCTTCAGAAACAAATGGAATTCATTTGTTTCATTAAATGTCCATCTTCTTCCCTGGAAGAAAATGCTCAGCTTAGCTGGGTAGTTTATTCTTGGCTGCATCCCAAGTTCTTGTGCCTTTCGGAATATCATATTCCAGGCCCTTCTTTCCTTTAATGTAGAGGCAGCCAGATCTTGGGTGATCCTTATTGTGGCACCTCGGTATTTAAATGTTTTTTTTTTTTTGCTGCTTGTAAAATTTTTTCCTTAATCTGATAGTTCTGAAATTTTGCCACAATATTCCTTGGGGTTTTTATTTTAGGGTTTCTTTCAGAAGGTGTTCGATGAATTCTTTCAATGCCTATTTTACCTTCTGATTCTATTACATCTGGGCAGTTCTCTTTGATGATTTCTTGTAAAATAGTATCTAGGCTCTTTTTTTCATCATAGTTTTCAGAAAGTCCAATAATCCTCAGATTATCTCTCCTAGATCTATTTTCCAAGTCTGTCGTTTTTGCAAGTAGATAATTCATGGTTTTTTCCAGTTTGTCATTTTTTGGTTTTGCTTGACTGATTCTTGCTGTCTCAATGAATCATTAGTTTCTATTTGTTCAGTTCTAATTTTTAAAGAATTATTTTCTTCATTAGCTTTTTTTACTTCTTTCTGTATATGTCCAATTGAGTTTTTGATTGTATTGTTTTGGTCTGTGGACTTTTTTCCATTTCACTAATTTTTTTTTTAGTAAATTATTTTCTTTTTCCAATTCACAGATCCTACTTTCTTGAGTGTTCTTTGTCTTTTCCAATTCACAGATCCTACTTTCTAGTGAATTCTTTATTTTTTCCAATTCACAATTCTTACTTTCCTGTGATTTTTTTATTTTTTCCAATTCACCAATTTTGTTTCCCTGCACTTCCTGGGAATTTTTTAACTTTTCCAATTCATATTTCAGGAAGTTGTTGCTCTCTTGTAAGGCTTCTCTTTCCTTTCTCCATTTATCTTCTAACTCTCTTTTGAGACTTTTAATGGTCTCTTCTATGAGAGCATCATGTAAAGGAGGACAGTCTGATGCATTTTTGCTGTTTGAGGTCTCTTCAGGTTTGCTGTCCTGCTCTTTTTCTGTATAGAAGCTGTGGATAGTTCTTTTCATCTTTTTATTCATGTTTTAAAGCCTTTAGGGTGGTCTCCTAGGCAAGGGGTTACCAGCTTCCTCTGCAGAGCAGGGAAAGATGTAAACCGATTTCCGGCTCCGAGGTATGGGAGTGCTCTGAGTGAGAGTTTTCCCTTCCCCCAACAGGAAGTGGATTCAGCACTGGCCGAGCTATCAAACTGCTTAGTAGGGCTGAGTGGATTATCGATTGCCCTAGGCTAGAGACTAAGTGGTGAAATGTCACAGCCCAGGCCGGAGCCTCTTGTGGGACTGTGAGTATTAGCAGCTGACCCTGACAGGACCACAGACCACAGACGCCCCGAACTCTGCCCCAGTGTCTCTGCCCAATGCAAATCGGCCCTGGAAAAGCTCTATGGCCCCAAGCCGAGCTCCCCACTGCGCAGATTGGATGCTAACCCGGGCTGTGTCCTCCTGCCATGCAGGATCACAACTGCCCCAAGGAAAAGCCCCATACTGCGGGTTGGGGCTGCGCTTGTGCTGAGATCTGTGCTTTCACCTTCGGTTTGAGACTCTCCTAGGAACCTAATTTCTCTCCCCGTCTGCGCTGATCTCCCCCCTGGCCCCAGAACCAACCTTTTTTTGGCGAGACTGCAGATTTTCTTCGGCCGGTGAGTTGTTCTACTTCTTATCTTTATGAATTGTAGCAGTCAAGACTATTTTTGAGGCTCGATATAATATTGATAAAGAGGGTAAGAGAAGAGCTTAGAAAGTCGCGTGTGTCTTCTCCGCCATCTTGGCTCTGCCCCGATTTAGGTAATTATAAACACAACTTTTTTTTTTTAGTTTTAACAGAAAATGAACTAAATCTCATAAATTTTAAAAGGATCAACAGATTGGATAAGAAAATATCTTAAAATCTGTTGCTTATAAGAAACACATTAAAAAAAAACTAAAACATATACACCCCCCAAAAAAAAAAAAAAAAACACTGAATGGATAGGGGAAATTACTATACATCAAATGAATCCAAAATTCCATCATGTTCTCAGACAAAGTAAAAACAAACATTAACAACAACATCAAAAACAAAACATTTAAAAAAGGAATAAAGAAACTCTAAACCACAGAAAACAAACTGATAATCGTAATAAATCATTTGATTTCCTTAGTATCTAAAGTCATAAAGAAACTGTTATTTAAGCATCAAGAACATATATATCATAATGCAATAGTGATAAAAAGCATTAATATCATCTAGTTTTTATTAAGTTTAATAAAAAGAAAAAACGAACTGAACAAAAGAAGAATTAAACAAATATTTAGAAACTAGAGTTTAAAGATTTATGGCACTTTTAAATGGACAGGACAAGCATGGCAGGACATTTATATGGCAGGACAAGAATATAGATATTTCTATGGACCACATGAAACTAACAAAAACTGGCCTTGTATTAGGGCACTGAGATATTGTAAACACGTATGAAAATACTGAAATAATTAATAAATCCTTTATAAACCATAATGAATAAAAATAGAAAATGTTTCAGGGTCTACAAGCAAAGAAACAGGTCTAAATGCAGACATTAAAACTTTAAATAATGAGTGGGTCAAAGACACAATAACTATGTAAAATGATAATGATAGAATAACAAACTAAAATTTCTGGAATGCAATAAATACACTCTTCAGAAAGAAAACCATATCCTTACAAAGATGAATTAGCACAACAGAAAAAAAATTATCTGAAAATATAGTTAAATACAAAAACCTTAGCAAATAACATAAGCACAAGAGATATGAAATGTTACATGAAAAATATATAATTTGGAAACGAATCTATAGGAATAATAAATAATACTAAAGCTGGGTCTTTGAAAAGACTAATAAAATTGATAGATCCTTCACTAATCAGATTTTAAAAAAAAAGAAAGCACAAAAATAAAATAGCAAATGAAATGGCAAAATGAGAAATAAAGAAAAATACATGAATATTTCCATACTGTGCATATAACTCTGTGCCAAGAGAGAGATAGAGAGAAAGAGAGAGAATACAAAACAAAGCAATATCTTCAAAATACAAAATATCCACATTTTCAGAAGAAAAGCTAGAGGTTTTTAACACATTTTCTCAGAAAAAGAAATAAATCTAGCTATTAAATAACAAAAACCTCCTCATCCTAATGGATTCACAAGAGAATTCTATCAACCTTTTAGAGAACAATTAGAATTTGTAATTCATAGATCATTTTCAAAAACTGAGAATAGAGACACTCTACTGCTATCCTTTATCATACAATATATACCTAATATCCCAAACAGGAGAAAATTCAAAACAGAAAACAAAACAAAACCGTACATCAATATCATTAAGAATATTGACTCAAAACTCTTCCATAAAATTTTATGAAAGGGACTATAAATAATTTATCCAAGCAGTCATTCATTATGGTCAGGAATTAATATCAGGGAAGAAAAGATGGCTCAACATTAGGAAAACAATCAGCATAATTCATTAAATTAGAAACAAAAATATCCAAAATTATACAATCATTTCAATAGATGAAAAAAAAAAAGGCCTCTGATAAAATACAATACTCTTTGTACTAAAAACTTTGCAAAGTATAAGCAGAGAGGAACTTCTTTTTTAATCCTAAACAAAACAAAATACTTCTATCTAAAACTGAAAGGAATCATTACATGCAAAAGGAATGCACTAGAATATATTTCATTAAATTCAGGAATGAAGCAAGGATGCCTATTTTGCCACACTATTATTTGATACAGTTCTAAAAATGTTAGCAGTTGCAATAAGGTAAAAGAAATTGAATGAATTAAGATGGAAAAAGAAGAGGCAAAACTTTCTGTTTGTTGCCAGTTTAATGGTTTACTTGAATCAGCAAGTATATCAATTTAGATCATTAGTAGTTTCACTGAAGTTGCAGTGTATAAAAATAAATCCTTTAGAATATCATTTCTTTATAATAATTTTAAATTTGATTTATAATAATTAAAAAAATTAAAAATACAAGGTGCAATAACATAAGGGGAAAATCCTATTTTAAATAACTATAAAATGCATAAAATACTACTAAAGAATCAAAAAGAATTATATAAATTCAATTGCAAATATTGTTAAAGAACAATCTAAACACATGAAATGCTCATACTAATGGCTAAGCAATGGCAAAAGTTATTTATGTCTTTAATAGTCTGCCAGTTAAATAGATAATTTATGGAATTTGATACAATAATAAAATAATAAAAAAATTTGGAAAAGCAAAAAGATATAAAGGCTAAGAAGCAATAATACACTATCACACAAAGCAGCAGTGATCAAAACCATCTGAAATTGGTTAAAAGAATGGAATGATAAACCAGTGGAATAGAGTAGAAAAGAGTGATTCAGGAAAAAGCAACAACAGAATTCATTAACTCAGTGTTTGATAAAATGGAGACTAGGTTACCTAAGGCAAAGCTTATTTGATAAAATTCTTTAGCAAACTAGAAAGGTTTATAATAGAAATTAGGCTTACATCAACACTCTATATGACACTCAACAATATATTCAAAATGGATACACACTTTTATTGTTGATGATCATATTATTTTTAAAAATTAAAAGAGAAACAAATCATATAACTCTTAGATCCATAAGTAGGATACAGTTTTTTTTTTTAACCAAACAAGGCATATAAGTAATAACAAAACATAAAATAGATAGTTTTAATTGTTCAAAACTGAAAAGCTTCTATGCATTTAGGGTAAAAAGGGAATTAATTAAATGGGGAAAAAGTTTCAATTTTCTGATAATAGTTTGAGGTCAAAGATATGTGAATAGATAGATATAGATATGAAATATGATATAGTCTAAAGAATGTTGGTGTTAGTATCACAAAATTTGAGTTCAAGTCTTGTACCAATACTTATGTATGCAGCCTATTGGAGTAACCCCTGCCAAATGATTTACTTTCATAACCCTGTATTTCCTTTTCTGCAAAGTGAGAATATAAGTTTCATTTAAGTGATGTGTGTAAAATGTTTTGTAACATCTCAGGTTACAGGAACATATTATTATATCATTAAAGTAATAAAAAATGTTCCAAAGAGCATAGTGATATAAATTTTTAAATAACTGGAAGAAGTATAGCACTATTTACAAGATAAAAAGTTGAGGCTAGTTTTGGAGTTAGAACTTTGAGTTTATCACCTTTTTTGGATAAGAACTCACTATTTCACAAAAATTGCTGGAAAACTGGCAAACAATATGTCAGAAACTTGGCATAGACTTACATCTCATACCCCATACCAAAATAAGGTCAAAATGAGTACATGATTTGTGTGTAAAGGGCAATACCATAAACAAATCAGGAAAGCAAGGGATATTTTACCTATCAGTGTTACGCCTCTATGGACTACTCTAACCTGGTAGCTCCTCTCTGAGCTACTCTTAATGTGTCAAAGGCATGGCTAGGCCACACTTACCCGTCTTCGGGCACCAACCCGGATCCCATAAAGACAGACCACCAGGAGGTAGGGGTGAAGCGAAGGAGAACTTTATTCTTAGATAGCACATATTTATACCCACCTTGAAGATCTGGGGGAAGGGGAGGTCCTCTAGGAACCTGGTATAATGGGATTGGCCCAAGAAGAAGGAGGGAGGCATGCTAGGCTTTGAGAGCACTAAGGAGGGAGACATGGCACCTGGGGTCAGACACCGCCTCCTGGGGCTATGCCCCACCTCCACGTAGGACTCGCTTGCATCTCGGAACCTCTCATCCCTCAGGTCCTCCCACATGCCTTGAATTGCATTCCTTGCTTCTAGAGGCTTTTTAACCCTTACATATCAGATCTTTGGAGAAAGGAAGAAGTCATGACCAAAGAAGAACTAAAGAACATCATGAAAAGCAAAATGAACAACTTTGATTATATTAAATTAAAAAGGGTTGCATAAAACAAAACCAGTAAAAATAAGATTTAAAAGGAAGTACAAAATTAAGGGGAAATTTTATAGCTAGTGTTTCTGATAATATATATATATATATATATATATATATATATATATATATATATAACTCTGACAAATTTACAAATATAGAAGTCATTCCCTAATTGATAAATGGTCAAAAGATATAAACAGAAAATTTTCAAATGATGAAATTAAAGTCATCTATAGTCATATGAAAAAAATGCTCCAAATCATATTGATAAGAGAAATGCAAATTAAAACAACTCTGAGGTACCACCTCACACCTCTCAGATTGGCTAAGATGACAGGAAAAAATAATGACAAATGTAGGAGGGGATGTGAGGAAACTAGGGCACCAATGCATTATTGGTAAAATTGCAAAATGATCCAACCATTCTGGAGAACAATTTCGAAGTATGCCCAAAAGACTTTAAATTATGTATACTCTTTGACCTAGTAGTGCCTCTATTTGGTCTGTATCTCATGAAAATCGTAAGGGAGGGAAAAGGACCCACATATGCAAAAATGTTTGTAGCACCCTTTTTGTAGTGACAAGGAACTGGAAACGGGTAGCAAAAAATTGGAAAATGAGTAGATGCCTATTAATTGGGGAATGGTTGAATAAACTAGTATACATGAAAGAAATGGAATATTATTGTACTATAAATATGATGGACAAGCTAATCTTAGAAAGCCCAGGAATAATTTACATGAATTGGTGCTGAGAGAAATAAGCAGAAGCAAGAATACATTGTACACAGTAAGAGCAAGATTATGCCATGATCAATGATGAAACACGTGGTTCTTCTCAGTGACTCAATGGACTTGATCCAAGATAATCCCAACAAACTTTGGATAGAATATGCCATCCTCATCCAGAAAGAGAATTATCAGTATTGAATATAAATCAACATATGTTATATTAATTTTTTTCTTTCATGATTTTCCCCTATCAACATGATTCATAAAGAAATATGTACTTAAAAAGTTAAAATACATGTATAACTAGAAAAATAAAATAATTAATAAAAATTATATATACGCATGTATGTGTGTATATATATATATATATTTAAAGAACTTGAAGTTTAATTTTTAAAAATATTGAGATTTTGTTGATTTTAAAACATTTATTAGGGAATTTCACAAGATAGTGAGAAATATAATTAGTTTCCTGATTGTGTTTATGTGGAGTGAAGTGGATTTGGAAATAATTAATATGGAGAAGAGATTTGAATGATATGAGCAGAAAAGTTATCTGAGACAAAGAATATAAAGATCGAGAAAATCAGAGTTGATAATTGGAATTTATAGACTATTTATAGGCTACGGATTGGAGAAGTATGTTGTGTCATCAAGGTATTTAACAGTCATCCCCCCCAATTTTACTTTCTAATACTTTTAAATGCTAAATCATTATACACATTTGAAGATGAATGGATGAGTGAAAAATTGTATTTTTCCATGATTTTTTATTTTAAATAATTGTAAAATATTTCAAATTACTAAAATGAAAAGAAATTTAGTAAAATTATTTGTTTTTAAATTCAATTATTTAAATTAATAAATTAAACATCATATGATCCTATTTATTATAGCATTTAAATAAATTGAATATAGTTGCTTAAGTAAAAACAACAAATAAACTTTATTAAAATTATTAAAATAAAAATTTGAAATATTAAATTTTAACTATTTAAAATAATTTTCTACCTTTTATCTTGCTTTTGCTTTTGGTTTGTAGATTACTATGGTTATAAATACATCTGGTATCTCACACATACCAATACCTTCTAGAGGAGATGTATAACTGCTCAAAAGAATTTGATCTTATGCAAACAGTAAAAAAGATTTGGTTCTGGAATTCAAGAGAAAGAGGAATAGAATGGGTTGTGTTTTCTACTAACCCAAGCTTCTTTCTGAAGTGAAGGCTCACTTATTTGACAGGAATATTTTTTTTTGTAATTTTATGGGTTTGTTAATGAAGCTGCTCCATAGCCTCTGAAGAATTCAGATTGAAGGACTCAAAGGGCAATGGACAGGACCATAGCAGGTATGACTACGAAATATTGACAATGGTAAAACTACACAGAATCAATGTTTTGAAAAATGATGTCATCATGGAGAAGCATGACTGAAGTAAGAATAGGTTGGTCATATGACAAGATTAATTTATAAACATTGAGGAGCTTATGTATTGCATTCATAGCCAGACACTGTCAAGAAGGGCATGAATCAATAGTTGCATGAAATCAGAAGACAAGGATGCTTCACTGTCTATTACATTTCAAGTAGTAGCCAAATGAAGTCACATAGGATCCCTAAAAATATAGCTTTATTAAAGTACCTGCCAGCCTTATACTTTGTGATCAAAGTTTTATAAGTCTTTCATCATTATATTTTATTATAATTAAAAGTTCCTTTCTGGGATTAACTTTTTCTCACTATCCTCTTCAGTGTCACAGATTTTGTTTTTTAATTTCAAGGATTTTTCTAATGTAATTTTGATGTTTTTTTTTATCATACCCAGTTCAATTTTAATCCATTCATTTAATGTGAAGAAGGTTACTGTTTCATATTCAGTCATCTATGAAATGTAATTATTCTGTCTATATGCTCTTTCAATAGCAAAAGTGCAAGTTAGTATGATAAACTGTAGTATAATCTTGGAACAGAGGAAAAGATGAAAATCAAGTGAAATTTATTTGCATAGAAACATCTCTAGGTTAACTTTTAAAGTCTCAAACAATGAATACAACATCAGTCATATGTATTTATTTTCTTCTATAACTGATTTATTCAGAGATTTGCGCTTTGAAATAGTGTCTGACATATTGCATTCCGAAAGTAATTATTTCCTGGTAAAAACATGTTATTCAATTTTGTCATTTGCTGTTGTGTAAAACAGGAATAAGGGTGAAATAATAAAATGCAGCACTGTAAAATGTATTTGTGGTACAACTTTGAAAATGTCTTTTGGGACATTTTTCTGGAAAGTGGTTTGTAGTGATCCATATCTATTCATTGCCTTTTTTTTAGTGGCAGTAATGTTTCAGCTGTATGTTCACATGATTTAAAAGTAATTTATCTTAAAGGTACCGAAATGTGTTATGAAATGAACTAAATTGATACCTTCACTTTAAGTTTTCATGTAATATTTGATGCTGTGATCTGATATTTGGTTAACTGAAAAAATAATAGCATATGTTTACTATAAATCATAGCTTTTAATGAATATTTTAAGAATCCTTGAGTTAAAAAATAAAATTAGCAACAGAAATAAAATATAACAAAAACATGAAGGTTAAAAAGAGATTGGGGATGGGGCTCTTATGTTCTATTTGATAGACATTGCCATACTGAACAATTGAGGGAAATTACTTATGGGAAATAACATGAAATCCTAATTGGGCTATAAAAACAATAAATTTAGAGTTTAGAGATGTCTGTCTTTCCTTATCACTGTCATAAAATTTTATTCCACCGCGAAGTCATAAACTCTAACATTTTCTGCTGATCATCCATTCACAAACTTACCATTATGGAACTTGGTGTTTTCTGAAACATTATTTTGCCATGTGTTCTTCTGGAATATATGAATACATAGTTGAGGCATATTCAAAAACATTTATAAATACTACTTGAAGGCTTATAAAATAATTTGAAAATAGCTTCTCATTTTAAACTCAAACCCACCCTAAAAAGTGGTTTCAATTACCTCCATTTTATAGAGGAGGAAACAAGAATTCACTAAGTCACCAGGGACAACTTAGACAATGGAATCTTGTGGCCTTTATTTGACGTTTCCTTTACTAGATCAAACCTAAATATTCCTGCAGACATCTTTTTAATTATCCTCAACTGGATAAAAGGCATTGCATAAATGTATATTTCAATAATTAAACTGCATAGACATTGTGAATATTGTAAGTAGCTTTGGCTTTGAAAATCATATTTCCTAAGTGTTAAGCTTTATTCTTATGCTTTTCTTTTTGTTTTTTGTTTTATTTTTTTTGAGTACATAAAATAAAAGAAGTATTAAAAAAGCATTATTTAAATGATTATTTAAAATGCAATAATTCCATGGTGTTTTTCTAAATTTAAAGTAATTATTCTGACCATGATGAAATTTTGGCCAAAAAAATCTACCAGACTTTAAAAGGAGAAAATCTTTACAAAGGCAAACAACACAATGCAATTAAAAGCTAAACTTCAAGGATAATAAAAATAGAGGCAGGTTATTCATGGTTATTTTGTCAATCAAAATTATATTGTTTCAATAAAACTTGAGGATCTGAAATGTTTTCCTACTGTAGTCTTCTAATCAATAATTATCAGATTTTTCCAGTAGCTTAACAAGTATTAGAATTTTGTTAACATTCACTAGAAAATAGAGTTCACCTCAAATCATTAAGTAATACTCTTAGAAAATTGGATATCTACTTTGGCTCATATCACTCTACCATATGTTATACTTTGTATAGATAACCTATTTCCCCAGGAACATATCAATTTCTTTAGGGAAAAGAGCTATGTGTCTTTAGTATCAAAGAGTTCCTTGTACAAATTCTGTGTTTAATTAATGGTTCTTATGTAAGATTTTTCAGTTTAGGATAGCATAATGGGATGAAAGGATAGAAATAATACTGTGTGTGGGGGGGTCAGATCTTTTCCTTGAGTTTCTTATATGCTTCTAGCTCAAGTATCAGCTTCCTATATCCATTATTACCTAGAAACAATTCCTATTTTGTGGTCGATATTCCCCTTATTGTCACAAATACTATGGTTTTATTATCTCTTGTCTTTTCAGTCCTGTTTATCTCCCTCCTTTCCCATTATCATTTTTGATTACTTCTCTCCTTCCACCATGCCATTTACAATTACTTCTTTATAACAAATTTTCCTTACTTTCTAACAATTTTCTCATATTTCTCCTATTTCGTTATATTAATTGAAGCTTTACTTTCTCCTGAGTACCCCACATTTCTATTTGATCATTTTAATGCTTGTTGATTTTTTTTTTTAAATATACACACCTCTACCATAAAATCCATAGTGAAAAATTCAATAGACGCTTTATAGGTAGAGATGAATTCTTTGTTTCCTATAGCCATTTTCAGACTCTGTTCTTAATAGTATTTTCTTTTTCCAAATACATATAAAGATAGTTTTCAACATTCACCTTTTTAATAAATGAATCATGTTGGGAGAGAAGAACCAATACAAAAGGGGAAAAACCATGACAGAAGAAAAAAACCAACCAAAAAAACCTATAAACATAGCATGCTGTTGATTTACATTCAATTTCTATAATTCTCTTTCTGGATGAAGATGGTGTCTCCTATCCTGAGTTTGTTGGGATTGCCTTAAATCACTGATCCATTGAGAAGAACCAAGTCTTTAAAAGTTGAACATGGCACAATTAAGCTGTTACTGTATTTAATGTATTCCTGCTTCTGCTTGTCTCACTCAACATCAGTTCATGTAAATTGTTCCAGGCCTTCCTAAAATAATCTTGTTCATTTTTTATAGTACAATAATATTCTATTGCTTTCAAACTTTCACCACAACTTATTCAGTTATTCCCAGATTGAGTGATTATTTTCCAATTCTTTGCCACCACTAAAAGAGCTGCACATGTGGGCCATTTTCCCTCTTTTATGATTTCTTTGGGATACATATTCAGTAGTATCACTGCTAGGTCAAAGGTTATGCACAGCTTTATACCCCATTTGGGCATATTTCAAAATTAGTCTGTAGAATGGCTGCATCATTTTACAACTCCACCAACAAAGCATTAGTATCCCAGTTTCCTCATATCTCATCCAAAATTTATCAGTATTTTTTTTTGTCATCCTAGCCAATCTGAATGGTATGATGTGGTGCCTCAGAGTTGTTTTAATGTAGATTTCTCTAAACAATAGTGATTTGGACTTCTTGGGGCAGATCCAAGATGACAGTGAGGATACATGTTTCTTTCTGACCATCTCCTACTACCCTCAGACTAATTAGCAAATAAAACCTCTGGATTAGTTCTGGTCTGGCAGAATCCACAAATATTGGGAGTACAATAAATTACCAGAAGAAGATAATTTTGAAGATCTCCAAATCCTCAATCAGAAATGGAGGGAGATGGGCCAAGAGTAAGCAGGCCGAGTAGAGACATCAGCACAGACAGCACAGACTGGGAGAAGTGTGGATTCTCCAAGCCCTGGAGAATCTGCAGAGAGGAATCTACAGCAGGGTTGGCCACTCTACTCTGGTTGCAAGCCAGTAGATCAGCAGAGAAGTTATAAAACATCCAACACAAACACAAACAGTAAAGAGTTAACCCTAAAACACCAGAATTTCATGGGACTTGTCCATGCTCACCCAGCACCAGGAGTGAGCCAGCACAGGCTCAGTGCAGCCAGGGCCACTTATACAGGAACTTGCTGCTTACAGAGAAGGCTTGGAAAACCTCCCCTGCCCTGAAAGCAGACCTTAATTTTTTTTTAAATGAGTAAAAAAATAAAGAGAACTCTCTTTGCCAGAACTTTGGCGTACACAGTTTTTATGGTAAAAGAGAAGAACATCAAACCCTGAGGACACCAAAAGCAGATTGTTTCCAGATGAAGATCCAAAAGGTGGATATAATTGGTCCCCATCACACAAGGCTCTTCTAGAAGAAATTTAAAAAGGATCTTAAAAGATAGCTAGAAAGAAAAATGGGTAAAGGATAGGAAAACTTTATAAGAGGGTTTGGAAAAGGCATATAACTCATTAAAAGATAGATTTGATAAAATGAAAAGAGAAAACAACTCCCAGAAAAACATAATTTGTGAAACAGAAACAGAAAATAATTCTTTAAAAACATAATTTTAAAATAGAAAAAGAAAATAACTCCTTAGAAAACATAATCTGAGAAATGGAAAAAATTCCATAGAACAAAACAACCCATTTAAATCAATTGGACAAATACAAAAAAGTAAAAAAAAAAAAAAAAGAAAATGAAGAAAATAATTCACTAAAATTCAGAACTGAAGAAATGGAAATGAATGACTCAATGAAACCACAAGAATCAGTCAAGGAAAATTTTTTTTTAAAATTGAAAAATAGAAAAAAAAGGTAAAATACCTAATTAGGAAAACAACCAATCTGGAAAATATATCTAGGGGAGACAATTAAGTATTATTCGACTCCCTGAACATAGTTATGAAAAAAAGAGCCTAATAATTATTTTTCAGGAAATCATCAAAGAGAACTGCCTGGATATCATAAAATCAGAAGGTAAAATAATCATTGAAAGAATTCACTGAACACCTCCTGAAAGAGATCCAAAAATTAAAACTCTAAGGAATATTGTGCTAATTTCAGAACTATTGGCCAAGGGAAATATTATAAGCAGCCAGAAAAAAAAAAAAACAATTCAAATACTGAGGAGCTACAATAAGGATTACCCAGATCTAGCAGTTTCCACCTTAAAGGATGGAAGGGCCTGAAATCTGATATTCAGAAAGGCAAAGGAACTTGGAAGGCAGCAATGAATAAATTACTCTGCTAAACTGAGCATTTTCTTTCTGGGAAGAAGATGAACATTCAATGAAACAGATAAATTCCATTTATTTCAGATGAAAAGACGAGAACTAAACAAAAAATTTCATCTCCAAATATAGAGCTCAAGAGAAGCATGAAAAAGTAAAAAGAAAAGAACTCTTGAGAACTGTATTTCTGTTATGGGTATACATAGAGAGTGCATGCATACTCTGATTTTATTGTTTTAATATAAAATAGAAACCAGAAGAGGAAAGGGGATTGTACTAGAACAAAAGGGGAAAGTATAGGTAAAATGAGGGGCATTACATTTCAGAAGAGGCAAAGAAAACCTATTATAATGGAGGGGATGAAGTGAGGGTGGTGAACATTGTGTGAATCTTACTCTCATCAGATTTGGCTCAAAGAAAGAATATTAAACATATCTGGTTTCACCTAGAAACATCTCTCACCAAAAAGAAAAGTGGGAGGGAAGAGGGGAAAAGGAAAGGGGTAGCTTACATAGAAGGGAAAACCAAAATAGTAGGAAAAAGGTATAAGAAAGGAAGAGGGTCTCTAAAGGGGGACAACTTCTTGAGGCAAATAGTGTTCATAAGTAAAATACTGGAGAGGAAGGAAAAGGGAAAAGTATAATCATCATTATAGTTTTTTAAATATAACAACTTCTCTAACAAGCTTTCTATCTGGTTTTATATAGTTTGAATAATGAAAACAGGACCAGCTTTGTCTTCACATGCTAAATATTTCCTATGAGATAATCAACAACTTAACTACCAAGGAACCCCGAAAATATGAAAAAAAATAGTAAACAAACCTGTATATTTGAAATTCATTGAAAAGATAGAAGAATTATTTAATGAATGCATAATCTAAATGATTACTGACATTTTTTTAAATTTAAGAATTCTTAATTTCTTAAATTCTTAAATTCTCCTTTTAAGAAATAGTTCTAATTTCTAGCACTAAACTTTTGATAAAATCTGTTTAAAGTTAAAATAATCAATTGGTTTATGCTTTTTCTCTTTCACCTTTCTATGTCTAGTTTTATGTGGCAGAGTTAAAGAGTAGTGAAATGCTTCTGAAAGAAAAACAAATTAATTTGGCACTATTCCTTACTCGAGAGCATCCCAATGCTTCTATAGGAACTAAGAGATGATTGAGAAAAAGCAAAGTCATAAAGAATGCTCCAAAAGGATTATTGGCCTATTAAAATCAGAATTTATTGCAGTGTTTCTACCCATTTCATATTTATCTTGAGGAAAGAAAATTGCTTAATTGAAACCCACAATGAATTAAAAATAAAGATCTTTTAAAAGCTAATTAAAATATGGGGACAGAAAAGACAAAATTATAATTGATACAAAGATGGATTTTGATTTCTTCAAATAAAAAAATTAATTCTAAGACAAATAAAACCATGACCATTGCCCCTACTGTTTTATAAGAGGATGAAATCTTAGAGAGAATCTGGTTCAACCTCTTCATTTTATAAACTATCAACTTGATGCTTAAAGAGTTAACTGATCTTACTAAATTTTAGAGGAGGATTTAACTCTGGATGTTTGATCCCAGAGCCAGTGTATTCTTTCTGTTGTAACAAGCTACTTTTGCAGAAAGCATGAAAGTGTACACTGAAAGGGAATTAATTTTTTTTTTTTGGCTTGTTTTTGTTTTTACAAAGAAAGCTTTATCCTAAATCATTACTAGTTACAGTAAGGTTATTTGCACCACACTTTTTTTAATCACAGAAAACTATGTTGTAAAAGTAGTCAAGACACTGGCTATTTAATTATTTAGTTATCATAATCTATTAAACAAAACTTTAAAAAAAAGGAATAGCTGTGCTGGTCCTTTTAGAGGGAGAGAGAATTCAATTGGGTACCTTGCCACCAAAGATATAAAAGTCTAAATTATCATAACTAGTGCTGGAGATTTTATTGGAATTCCAATTTCTTATTAGATAAACCCTTCTGACTTAGTTTTACTAATTGCTATGATGATTGTATAGCATTTTATCTTGACAATTTCATTTTAACTTTAGAAATCATATTATTTTAACCATACTAAGTAAAATTCTTCTTATTGTATTTTATGGTCCATGAATGCCTCATTATATTGTAACCCTATAATCTGAATCATTGGACTGGCCTGAATTTGGCCTAGCTCCTCTAAGGCTCTAAGTTCTATATAAACTTCTTATATTTTCACAATGATAGCAGCAGTGGGAAAAAAAAGAAGTTTGAATAGAATATACAAGATCACAGTTTTTATATTGCTTAAAAACAATTCACTCTTGGTACTCTTAATGTCAACTTGTCCAATGTGCTACTATGGGAATTCAATCATATTAATTTGAACTTCATTGTAACTGAAACCAGGAGATAGAAGAGTGTTGTAGCCATGTGGAATGTGAGTTCAAATGTTTTCTTTGGAGAAGAATTGTTATGTTTTATTATGTATACAAAGGACAGGAGAAAAAATAAATTAATTCAGGATGTTATTATAGTTGTTCAACTAATTATCAGTCAGATCTGACTCTTTGTGAGCTCATTTGATGTTTTCTTGGCAAAGATATGGAGTGGTTTCACATAGAAAATTAGTTTTAAAATCATTAATATAAAATGATGAATTTCATGGTAGTCTACTATATCATGAATCAGGAAAACCTGGAATGAGTATTTCTGTCTTTTACTAGCAATGTGAGCATAGTCAACTTTTCTTAGGCTCAATTTTCTCTTTTGTAAGATGAGAAGAATGATATTTGTAATTTATTTCTACCATGGAATATTATTATTAAATGATATAATATATCTAAACACTTTTCATATTTTAAAATACCACATATTTATCAAATAATATTATCATAAGGAGTTCAAGAAAAAAATAATTTGCTGACCATTGCATAGTTAAAAAAAAAAAAAAGTTAAGTTCATGAAACATTATTTACTCAGATCTAGTTCAAGTATATGAATAGTTCAGTGTAGACTAATATGACATATTATCCTTAACTTTAGAATTTATTCATGGAACTAAGATTTGAAAATGAGACAACTAGAACACTAGCTGGATTTTTGACATTGAGAAAAATCATTTAATCTGTTTAGGTCCTTTTCCATAATTAAGATACTGAATAAGAATCTTAGGTTGTTAGAAATGGTAAGGATCTTAGATTTTCTTTACTTCAATGATGCCCCATCTATCAGTCAAATTGACACTTCTCTGTTCCAGTCACACAGTCAGCATCAAGTTACAAAGACAAAACTGAAATTGTCTTTGAGGAACTTAATTTCTATTGCGACAACTTGTGCATAATGCACATCAAAATATGAAGAAAGTAAATGTAAGATATGTGGTCAATTGAGCTGTGCAGTAGATAGAATGCTGTGCCTCAAGTTGGGAAGACTCAGAAAAATTGATTTTTTAAATAAGCGATTTTGTATGGTCAAAATGAAGAGGAAGTGGAATTCACTGTATATATATGACTCTAAAATATGTATATGACAGGATATAGTGGATTCTCATTCATTTCCTTCATCCATTTCTTTTTAAAATGAAATATCAAAATGAGAGAATTATAAGGTTTGAAGTGGCACCTACTCCATTCCTAGAAAACCATGTATAACTTTAGTCTTATCTTAATATCTCTTACTGGAGAAAGGAAACTCTAAGTTATATTTCTAATTTGGGTGGAATGAGTAGCTTAGAATTCAATCACTGAGGTGTTCATCTATATTATCTATCTCCTACTTCATTATTGTAGAAAGGTATAATGAATGATTTCATTAAATTGATAAAAATTTCCAGTTTTATAAAATTAATATAATAAGATCATGCCTATTATATCCCGTCCCACTTTTGAGAAACTATTACATTAAGTCTGTTATCAGAATTATGAATTGAATAGGGAAAATTGTGGACCAACCTTTTCTGAAACTGTCAAAGATAATTTTGCACTGCACAATGATGGCTTTATTTTAAGTATTCATTAATAGTTTTATAAAATAGGATAATACAACTTTGGGAAATGGCCTCCTTAGCCTCTAAATATAGAGAGATCTCATTGTTCCATTCCCTTTCTCTTAGTTGGAAATGTGGCACATTATATGAAGTTTGAAAAATTACCATTTGATAGTAAGACAGAAATTATTGCAATTCATTATACTGCTCAATTTTATTAGTTCCTTTTTGTAGTCTTATGTGTCTTCCCAATTTGAGGATATCCCCAATTTTCCTTTTATCAATGGGATTAAAATGAACAACTCCCATAATCATAATTGAGAGAATACATATGTTATCCTTTTTAGGAAATTTGAAGGTCAAAATGGGTTTATGACCTAGGCATAAAGAATGAAATTATTAATAAATTAGAGGAACACAGGATAGTTTACCTCTCAGACCTGTGGAAGGGGAAGGAATTTATGACCAAAGAAGAACTAGAGATCATTATTTATCACAAAATAGAAAAATTTGATTATATGAAATTGAAAAGTTTTTGTACAAACAAAACTAATGCAGACAAGACTAGAAGTGAAGCAATAAACTGGGAAAATATTTTTACAGTCAAAGGTTCTGATAAAGGCCTCATTTCCAAAATATATAGAGAATTAACTCTAATTTATAAAAAATCAAGCCATTCTCCAATTGAAAAATGGTCAAAGGATATGAACAGATAATTCTCAGATGAAGAAATTGAAACTATTTCTAGTCATATGAAAAGATGCTCCAAGTCATTATTAATCAGAGAAATACAACTTAAGACAACTCTAAGATACGACTACACACCTGTCAGATTGACTAAGATGACAGGAAAAAATAATGATGATTGTTGGAGGGGATGCGGGAAAACTGGGACATTGATGCATTGTTGGTGGAGTTGTGAACAAATCCAACCATTCTGCAGAGTAGTTTGGAACTATGCTCAAAAAATTATCAAACTATGCATACCCTTTGATCCAGCAGTGTTACTACTGGGCTTATATCCCAAAGAAATCATAAAGAAGGGAAAGGGACCTGTATGTGCACGAATGTTTGTGGCAGCCCTCTTTGTAGTGCCTAGAAACTGGAAACTGATTGGATGCCCATCAGTTGGAGAATGGCTGAATAAATTGTGGTATATGAATATTATGGAATATTATTGTTCTGTAAGAAATGACCAACAGGATGATTTCAGAAAGGCCTGGAGAGACTTGCACACACTGATGCTGAGTGAAATGACAGGACCAGGAGATCATTATATACTTCAACAACAATACTATATGATGACCAGTTCTGATGGACCTGGCCATCCTCAGCAATGAGATCAACCAAATCATTTCCAATGGAGCAGTAATGAACTGAACAGCTATGCCAGAGAAAGAACTCTGGAGATGACTAAAACCATTACATTGAATTCTAATCCCTATATTTATGCCCACCTGCATTTTTGATTTCTTACAAGCTAATTGTACAATATTTCCGAGTCTGATTCTTTTTGTACAGCAAAATAACGGTTTGGTCATGTATACTTATTGTGTATCTAATTTATATTTTAATATATTTAACATCTACTGGTCATCCTGCCATCTGGGGGAGAGGGTGGAGGGTAAGAGGTGAAAAATTGGAACAAGAGGTTTGGCAATTGTTAATGCTGTAAAGTTACCCATACATATAACCTGTAAATAAATTAAAAAAAAAAAAAGGAAATAGAGAGAATCATTTTCCAGGACTAACCTTTTCTACTATTTAACAATGATTCAGAAAATATTTCAAATTTCCATGAAGAACTCTTCTATGTTATATTGTTTCCCATATACATCATGAATTTCTGCTGTCTTTAAGTAGAATATTTGTTTATTCTAACTTGAGTATACAAATATTTTTATGATTTTTGATCATATTAATGTTTTTTAATATACAACTAGTCAAATACTTCTTTATTAAAGACTGATTACTGCCTTCAAAAGGGCAATATATTAAAAAAATTTTTTTTAGCTTTCCCCCTTCCCAACAAAACAAATTTTCACAATGGCCGCATTATTTTAGCAATTAGATCTATAAAACAATAGTATAAAATTGTCTTTATAATCTGTTCACAATATGTGCTTAAAAAAGACATTTCTACATCTTAGAGATGTTTATCATAATGCAATCTAAATACTGTGCTTTTAGAGAGACAACAGTTTAGAAAATGTTCATTATGGTGTACTTATTTACAAAATTTACTCTTGAGGTTAGCAATAAATAATCCTGATTCTGGAATAATTGATACTCATGCATAAATGACAAGATGGATATATACTCTCAAAATATTTATATGTAATATCTTCTTCATAGCATTCCTATTAATAGCATAAAGATAATTTTCTCTAATATTCTTCATGTTGTTCAGTCTTGCTTTTGGGGGATACATCCTTTCATTTCTACAAGTTCTGGCCATCCTTCATATTTATTTGTATTCTTGTTGTTCTTTATGTGCTTTTTAAAGGGGCTTTTTGTCTTGATACCTTTTCCACCACAGAAGACCCAGTTGTCTCTAAAATCAAGGTTACTGATAGCTGTACTTCCCAAGGCAGCAATCAATAATCTTGCTTCATTAGTGAGTTTGGTTGCTCCATCATCATATGTTCCCATTAAAACTATGGTTCCATCTTGAATAGACTTGAGGAATTCAATAAATGGTGTCACATCTCTTCCCCACATATCAAAGTATTCAGTGTGTAATGCTTCTCCAGTTTTTCCATTTACCAATGCAACATTGATTCCTCTTCTAACATTATTCTTAACACCACTCATTAAAATATTTTCTTCTACACAAATTTTGGGGCCAACAACATTAGCTGCTCCACTTGCCATTTTGAAGGCAAAATTTTTTTTTTGGGGGGCCTTTGAAATCCCACATTTATATCTGGGAGATTTTGTGTAAGCTATCTGCAGTGCTGACCTTGCAAATAAATTTCCTAAATTTGAATCTAACTTTATTTCAAATACTTGAGATATAACATAAAATGTCAGTAGAAATACTGCTACAGCAATCACCAGCTTTATAGTACAGGCTCCCACTGCCTCTCCCACCTGCCTGCCCAACCAACAGTTGCTGCAGGCATCCAATTGCTGCCTAAGGCCACCCGGAGTCACACACATCAACCTCGATTTCCTTGTCCTCTTCTTCCTCCTCCTCCTCCTCCTCCTCCTCCTCCCCCTCCTCCCCAGGTACCTCGTGCTTCTCTTCCACCCTGGCTTGTGGACAGGAGGAAGCCCCGCTCCCCACCACTGGCATGCACACTCTTCCCGCCCCTTCACCCGCGGCGACCAATAAACCCTGGCCACCCCATATTAATGTTAATAGGTTATTTCCAGGATCATGAGACCATAGAGCAAGAAAAGACCATAGTGGTCATTAAATATAATTCCCTAATTTTAGAGATGAGGAAACTGAAGCCCAGATTGGCTGAGGGACTTGTGTGAAGCCATATGGAAAGTAAGGAGCTAAAACTTGCTTTGAACTCAGTACTTCTTGACTTCACATTCAGTTTTTTCCACTATGACCAATTTTATATAAATTTTCTTTAAAAGGAACAATAATAAATTGAGAATGTTCTTCAATATGGAATCCACTGATTAGTTTATGTATATCAAGTACTGTACTAGGTATTCAGCATTCAAATAAAATGAGGTAATCTTCTTTCTGCATCTGTTGCTCTGCCTGGTTTTAACCGCATGGAACAAGATGTTCTCATATGTTCTTGCCTCCTTTTTTGTGTTGCCCTTCATTAGATTATAAACTCCCTCAGAGTTTAGCATAGTTCCTGGAACAAAACTATTTAATAATTATTTACTTGATTGAATTGGATAATTTCAAGGAACTTTTTTTTTAAAATAAAGAACATAATAAAATGAAACTGAGGGAAAGGAAGAAAATCAAAGAGACAAAGATAAGGAGACCAGAAAGACTGAGACAGACACAAAAAAGACACACACACGCACGCATACACATGATACAGAGACATAAAGATAGATATAGACAGATACATATAGAGACAAAGTAGCAAGGAGATAGAGAATAAATATAAATTTTCATTAAGAGTTATTTGGGAGAAAGAAATAATTGAAAGCAGAGAGGGTTGCCTGAGCTTCATATTGAATGAAGAGAAGAATTCTGTGAATTAGGTTGAAGGAAGGTGGTATCCCAGACTTACAGAGTGATAGCTAGAAGGAAGAGCTGGGAGTGTCATGTGTAAAGGACAGAGAGAAGGATATTTGTGTTTCATAGCTAAGAATGTAAATAATTTTCACTGAGTGTAGAAATTAAAGTTTGGGGCTGGGCTTTAAAAGATAAACATTGAACTTTATATTTTATTCTAGATGCAATAAGGAACCATTGAAGGTTTGAATTGTTGACTGACATGGTCAGTTAATTAATACTCTAAGAAAATTATATTGGGAACATTGTATACAATTGACTAGACTGGAGTGATAAAAGCCTGGAAGAAAGGCAACTAACAAGGTAATTCCTTAAATGACAGGTGATGAGGGATTTAATCTGCATGATGATCATATTCCATCATTTTCTTAAGTCTAGACACAATAGACAACACTCATTTAAATACTTTGCAGCACTGAGATTTCTGAAATATGAATACATATACTTAATATTTAGTAAATGACTCAAAGCCAGGATCTATGAATGAGTGTGTATGTGTGGTGATTTTGTTTTTCCTTTTCCTTTTTTTTTTGATACTCAGAAGCTGAAAGGGTCCTGTCATGAGCATGATACCCCATGGAAATTCTTGTTCCTTCCTTCTCTCCTATAATTTATTAATATATATTTTATATCTTTTGAACATATTTGTCTTATGAAGGTTGTTTTTCCACAACTAAAATCTAAACTCATTGATGTAAGGAATTATTTTGCTTTTGTCTTTGTGTTCCCAATACCAATTCCTGTGACTGGCATGTAGAAGGTACCCAATAAATAAATGCTGAATGAGTTGAACTGAATTGAATTGATCATATCTGATAGAGCAATAAGGGAGAAAGTCTGCATTCAACAATTATTCAGAAATTATTTGAAGGGCAAGTGAAAAGTTGAACAACTATGGAAACAGGCCTTTCTCTGCTCCTCAACTCCCACCACACACACACACACACACACACACACACACACATACACACACACACATACATGCACACATGTGGAAAGTATTATAAAGAATAAAGAATGGACCAAACTTTATCTCATTTAATTCTCACAACAATTCTATGAAGTAGATACTATTTTTTTTAACCCATTTTACAGCTAAAGAAATTGAGGCCAATAAAGATTAAGTAACTTGTCATACAGTAAATGCCAGCAATAGTATTCAAACTCAGGTCTTTCACACTCCAAGTACACTATTCTAAGGAAATATAGGAAAGTAATGGAAAGGTGATTCTTTATTAAGAAGGGTACTTTATTTCATGTTTTTAATTTATTTTTTTAATTGACAGACATAAAAAGCCACCAAAGGAATGACCTTCATGCTGCTGAACCCAGTATGGACTGTTCTTTCTACCATGTCATGCAAGAAATGGATCAGCATGATGTGATAGGTATTTATCTATCTATCTATTTATTTATTTTAGTACTCTTGTGCCATTCATAATTTGAGTCCTGAAGAAACTTATTATCTGTTGTTATCTTAAAGAATCTTGTACTGCTGACTTTTAGTGTGAATTTCAGGTGGTTTAGGCAAGGTCTAAGCCCCATTTTCTGGCTTCTTTCTTAAGTCCCTTTGTTCCCCTTCAAAAGAACAATAGCAGAAATAACAATAACATAAACAATACTGAAGACATTGAGCAAAGTGAACAATGAATTCATTTAGAGTATTAAAGATGACAATTTGTTAATTTTTAAAAAGTGACCATTTTTAGTTATTCTTTCATAGTTCAACTTAAATGTCCCAAATTATTCTTTTTTCATCTTAACATATAGCAGATTATAGCAAAATCCATTTTCTTTTTTATCTGTTCCTTTTCTAAATTTCCTCTGTGTATGTGTAATTATGGGGAACAGAATTCTAGTCACGGAATTAGTCAATTTATGTTCATCTAAGGGTGTGAGAGAAACTGAAGGACCAACTCAAGCTGACTATTCTTCCTTCAAATGAAGATGGCTATGCAAATGTAAATCCTAGCTCAGTACCAAGACTGCAAAATAGTTGAAATTACTACTCTTCAATGTGTCTATCAATCTCATTTTAATGCTACTTCAGAACTCCTTAGATGGCCATTCATTCAAATGTAATTGTTCAAGTCAACCTGCTAGAGGTCTGAAATAAGCATTTATTAAGTGCCAATCGTGCTCAGTTATGTGTCAAGCATTTTACAAATACCTGCTCATTTGGTCCTTACAACAACCCTAAAAGGCTGTTCTTTTGAGCTGAAGAAACGGAGAGAGAGAGAGGCGGGGATAAATATCTTGCTCAGAGACACATAACTAGTAAATTTCTGAACTTGAAATTCAACTTACAACTGTCTAGTTCCAGGTCTGATACTCCATTCACTATGTGATATATTTGCCTCTAAGGGATCTGTGCTTGGCCTTGTACTGTTTAACATTTTAACAATGATTTGGGTAGATCACATGCCCAACAGATTTGCTGCTGGTACAAAATTAAGTATGATAGTTAATATTTTGGATGATTAGATTCAAAATTATGAAAGTTTACAGCCCTGAAATACATATGAAAAGTCAGTCAAAAAACATGCTATAAATTGCTTACCATGTATCATATTCTGCATTCAGATATAAAATAAATCTATTTTCTTATATCTATTTATTTAAAGAAGATCTGTGGATTTCAGTGGCCTATGCTCAATGCATGTAAGTACTATGATATGGCAGACAAAAAACCACCAATGTAATCTGAACTTACATTAAGAGGGATATGGATTTCTGAAAAAAACAAGTGGTAGTACTATTGTAATCTGTCCTTGTCAGCTTTAGATGCTATTTATTTTAGACTAGTGTTAATATGGAGAATATCCAGGAATGGACAATCAGAATAGCCAAGAAGATCATAAATCTATCTCATGAGCATCAATTTAATGAAATGAGAATATTTAGTATAAAGATGAGAAGTCTTAGAGGTCATGAAATATTATATTTATTCTGTTTGATTCCCAATGACAGTCATTAGTTAAAGTTGGAAAGTGGGAAATTAAAGTATCAGATAAAGTAAAACAATACCAAGACTCACCATGATAACAATATAAACCACAAAAAGAAAATAAAAAACAAACAAACAAAAACAACAATAAACATTCTAAATTTTTACAGGTACCAAAAAGGGCTTTCTCAGAAGATAGTATCTTGTCCTTAGAGGTCTACATTAAGAGATTAGATAATTGTTTGGTATGTTAGATCAGTGATAATTCTTTTTGGTTATGTCTGGGTTAATTAAGCTCTATAATCTCTTCTAGCTGTCATGTTCTGTGATCTGACTGTATTTATGCAGCTAGTGTAAGTCAGAGGCTAGGTCTCTCCCGACTTTAAGACTTGGAGTCCTTTAAGTATATTGTCTAACACATAAATGATTAATGACATCTTAAAGTGTTAACCACTAATAAGTATATTTGCATTTTAATTAGACATCAAACCATGAAATAGAAGAAATTTAAAATATCATGTGTCAGCTGGTAGGGGACTATAAGGAATGGGATAGGGAATTAGAGATGAGAGATAATATTTTCAGCCCTTCTAAATCCATGTCTGTGTGGTTTGGATATAAAGTATATGTATATGTTGGGGATTAGCCATTATAAAAATTATGGTATGGGGAATAAAGATCAGGGCCATAGGAATACTAAATTTTGACTACTACAATTTTTCCTAGGTGTGCCCTTATTGTTTTTTGACAGAGCACAATTTGGATTGCAAAAGCAAATTGCATTTTCTAATTTGGAATGCCATTTTAATATCTATTTCATATTTTATTCCTTATTTTCAAGAATCAGGGGTGAAGCCATACTTCCTGCTCCAGTCAAAAGAGTATAGTTGTATAGGATTGTTGATCATGGATCTAAGGGTGGAAGGAATCTCAGAAGCCCTTTAGAGCAATTCCTTCATTTCACAGAAGATGAAACTGAGGCTTAGAGTGATTGCCTTATCCAAAAGCCTACATGTGTTAAGTTATCAAAAGGAGTGGAATATGAGGCAGTATTAGAGAAAGAGTTGAGTGATCTCAAGGTGACACTGCTTGCCCTAAGGTATTTCAAATAAGCATAAACTATAAAGTTTCTTCAGTTTCTAAACCATGGTAATCTGCAGGTACATTTATAGCTGATTGTCATCATTTTCTCTTCATTTGATAATCAAAAAATCTATTAAACAATAATAGCCCTTTTCAAGCAGGAGGCACTTATGAAAACAATCCTTCATTTCAAGAATCTTTTTTATCTTTTCTTTAATAAAAAAATGCTCATGCATGAGAAGATTTATTCAGAAATGACTCCTGAGAGGCATGCCTTCTAATTCACAATAGACTTATACACAATGTGTCTAGAAATTCTAAAACGTTATTAGTCTAAGACTCTAGAATATTTAAAGCTACATAAAGAAATATCAAACTTCGCAAAGCTCTTAGAAACTGCCTATATTTTTCATGTATATTGATATCTGAGGGGAAAAAACAACAATAATAACAACAATACATAATTATCACCTCATAGCTAAAGGAGCAAGCTGGGTTCTCTGTTGACATTATGCCAGGAAGTTGATAAACATAGCAACATTCTGAAATTTAATTTTCATAAAAAAGAAAAGCAAGTTGTGGGTGTAAATTTTGAACAGGCTTATGTTAGCAATAATCTATGGGTGCAGCTGTGCAGCACAGGCCCAGTGAAAATCCAAACCCTGACTCTAGCACTTCTTTGTGAAGTTGTTGTTTTAAAATGCTTTCAAATTACAGTGAACAGATGCAATTTTTTCAGTGTAGGTTGCTTTGCTAAATTAACTCAACTCAAACACATTAAAATCACACCTACTGCAGTCTTTAAATCTAAGCCTAATACTTCTTACAAGTAAAATGAATAACACTGGAGGATTAAAGGGGATCATGATTCACTGCTGCCTTCATGAACAGAGTTTCTTTTTAGAGGAATTTTAATGGATTATATCAACATGGTCTATCCTGAAGGATTTTTACTTTATTACTTTTCTTCTACCAAGACACTGGTTCTCCAACATTTAGCCTATAAATCATTACTGTGTAACACTTATCTCCTCTTCCATTCTCCACTATTATTAGCCATATTGATGAAGAGCCAATTTATTTATGGAAATGACAAAGAGGAGAAGGAGAAAGAGGAAGTAGAAGAAGAAGGGATGGAAGAGGAGGACCAGGAAGAAAAGAGAAAAGTTATAACATTTGCCCTAAGGAAGGGAAAGCAAGCACAAGATATGGGTGCCTAATGTTCTCCAGATAAGCTTGATGAGTTGTTCCATATTATGTTCACAGAATAAACAATCTCTCTCAATAAACTTTGTCTATAGTGATGAGTATGAGGGATTATTTTTCTACCCTTCATGTATAAGGGATAAAAATAGGGCCCTCTTTATTCTACTCTTAGAGATAACAGCCACTTTTTCTTGTTCTGGAACCAGAATTTATCAACTTCTTTTTGAAAATCTGACTCTATGTTCCTACTTCTGTTAGTCTAATATAAAAAAAGAAACCAATAAATCTTTCTTTCAGGGGAATTTCATTATTCTCAAAGTACACTGTTAAAAACCAACTTCCTTTAATCAACTTAAAAAGCAGGCCCCAGGGAAGTCACACACCTAATATAACTGTAATAGTAATATTAATAACAACAATAACATTTGCAGAAAATAGCAACTAAATACTGAGTCCATAATGAGTCCATGTATCATAAAAAGTCATCACTTATTTGAGATGGTGCTCACATCATATGTTTTAATTTCTGTTTTCCTGCTTAACTCTCTGTTTCACAGACATTAGCCTCTCCCAGATTCTGCATCCATTATTATGGAAATATAGTTTATTTTCTTGAAATAGGTTTTAGTTCAGTATCACAACTTCAGTTCTCTTTTTCATATAATGAAACATTATTTTCACATATATCTCAGTCAAAAGAAAAATTCTCATGTAAACAAAAACTCAGCTAGTTTTGGGGTACTTTAACATTAACTAAAATGTGGTGGCAAAAAACCAACAAAAAAGAAGCCTACAAAAAAGCCTCAAACTTCTAATGAGAGAGGTTTGGGGCTACAAGCAGTCCTAACTAGATCTTAGAACTTTTCTTTCTTGAATGATTTTATATACCTATCACTGACTCTAATGGTGCAGCAAACCATTATTATTTTCACAAGAAATTAGTACCAGAAAAATGGGGAAGAAGGATTTTTGAAAAAAATATAGATCAAAGACCCATAATTATTTAAAATTCAATGGAAATGAAGAATTTGGATCCAATATTTAGAAATCATATTAGTACTAGTAGTAAAATTATATGGCTATTGTTGTTTAGTGTCCATCTTGATTTTGCCATCCAAATAATCCTATTTTCACTGTGCACTAAACTGCGGGCTCTTTTGAATTTTATTTGTTCCTTATGCTCCTTTTTTTTATTATAGCTTTTTATTTACAAGATATATGCATGGGTAATTTTTCAGCATTGACAATTACAAACCTTTTGTACCTATTTTTACCCTCCTTGCCCCTACCCTTTCCCCAGATGGCAGGTAGACCAATACATGTTAAATATGTTAAAGTATATGTTAAATATAATATATGTATACATATACATACAATTATTTTGCTGCACAAGAAGAATCAGACTTTGAAATAATGTACAATTAACGTGTGAAGGAAATCAAAAAATGCAAGCTGACAAAAACAGAAGGATTGAAAATGCTATGTAGTGGTTCACATTCATTTTCAAGTTTTTCACTGGTGAGTGGTTCTAAATTTTGAACAAATGGAACTGATTTGCTTCATCAATTAAGAGGCCTTCCATCAAATTCATCACATAAGTATTGTTCTTGAAGTATATTGATCTCCTGGTCCCTCATTTACCCTAGTTCTTAAAGTCTCCCAGGCCTTTCGAAATCATCCCTGGTCATTTCTTAAGAACTAATATTCCATAAATTCCTATCCCACAATTTATTCAAATAGCCATTCTCAATTCTGGCATCCACCAGTTTCGTTTTTGGCCACTACAAAAAGTTTCTTTCTTTAAGACTTTTTTTAATAAGCCCAGAAACAATGCTAGATGAAAGGTATGACAGTTTGATAATTTTTGAGCATGTTCCAAATCCTCTCCAGAATGGCTGGTTTCGGTTCCCCAGTTTTCCCCATCCCCTAACATTCAGCATTATCTTTTCCTGTATTCTACCAATTTAAGAGGTATGAGTGGTATCTCAGAGTTGTCTTAATTTGCACTTTCATTAATAATGACTTAACATCTTTTCATATGAAAGAAAAGTTTAAATTCTTTGTCTGAAAATTGTTTTCATATCCATTATAATTGGAAAATGGCTTGGTTTCTTTAAAATTAGAGTCACTTCTCATATATTTGGAAATGAGGCCTTTATAGAAGCTTCAACTATAAAAATGTTTTTCCCAGTTTATTGCTTCCCTTCAATCTTGTCTGCATTGGTTTTGTTTTAAAACTTTAATTTGATATAATCAAAATTTTTCTATTTTTGATAAATAATGATTCTAGTTCTTCTTTGGTTAAATTCCTTCCTCTTCCCAAGGTCTAGAGGAAACTATCCTATTCTTAATTTATTTATAATCTCATTCTTTATGCCTAGGTCATGAACTCAGTTTGACCTTATCTTGGTGTATAGAGTTAAGTGTGGGTCAATGCCTAGTTTCTCCCACACTAAATTCCAATTTTCCCAGCAATTTTTGTCAAGCAGTGAGTTCGTATCCCAAAAGCTGGGGTCCTTGGGTTTACCAAACACTATATTATTCAAGTTACTGGCTGTTTTGTCCTTCAAACCTAACCTATTCCACTGATCAACTAGTCTATTTCTTAGCCAATACAAAATGGTTTTGGTAACACTGCTTTATAATATAATGTTACATGTGGTACAGCTAAGCCACCTTCATTTGATTTTTTTTTATTAATTCCCTTGAAATTCTTGACCTTTTGTTTTTCCATATGAAATTTATTGTTATTTTTTCTAGGTCATTAAAATACTTTTTTGGGAGTCTGATTGGTATGGCACTAAATAAATAGATTAGTTTAGGTAGTATTGTCATCTTTATTACATTTGCTCTCCCAATCCAAGAGCATTTAATATTTTTCCAATTGATTAGATCTGACTTTATTTGTGTGAAAAGTGTTTTGCAGTTTTGCTCATATAGTTCCTGACTTACCCTTGGCAGATAGATTCCTAAATATTTTATACTATCAGTAGTTACTTTAAATGGAATTTCTCTTTGTAACTCCAACTGTTGGATTTTGATAGTGATATATAAGAATGCTGATGACTTATGTGGGTTTATTTTTTATCCTGCAACTTTGCTAAAGGTGTAGATTATTTCTAATATCATTTTAGTAGAATGTCTGGGGTTTTCTAAGTATACCATCATATCATCAGCAAATAGTGATAATTTGGTTTCCTCATTAATAATTTGGTTTCCTCATTACCTACTCTAATTCCTCTAATTTCTTTCTCAGCTCTTATTGCCAAAGCCGCATTTCTAATACAATATTGAATAGTAATGGTGATAGTGGCAACTTTGTTACACAACTGATGTTATTAGGAATGGTTGCAGTTCATCCCCATTATATATGATGCTTACTGATGGTTTTAAATAGATTCTACTGATTATTTTAAGGAAAAGTCCATTTATTCCTATACTCTCAAGTGTTTTTTTTAATAGGAATGGATGTTGGATTTTATCAAATGCTCTTTCTGAATCTATTGAGAAGATTATATGGTTTTTGTTAATTTGGTTATTAATATGATCAATTATACTAATAGTTTTCCTAATATTGAACCAGCCCTGCATTCCTGGTATAAATCCTACTTGATCATGGTGTATTATCCTAAGGATGATTTTCTTTAGACTTTTTGCTAATATCTTATTTAAGATTTTAGCATCAATATTCATTAGGGAGATTGGTCTAAAATTTTCTTTCTCTGGTTTAGGTATCAGTACCATGTCTGTGTCATAAAAGGAATTTGGTAGGACTCCTCCATTCCTTTTTTTTTTCCAAATAGTTTATATAGCATTGGGGCTAATTGTTCTTTAAATGTTTGGTAGAATTCACATGTAAATCCATCTGGTACTGGGGATTTTTTCTTAGGGAATGGATTAATGGCTTGTTCTATTTCTTTGTCTGAAATGGGACTATTTAACAATTTACTTCCTCCTCTGTTAATCTGGGAAGCCTATATTTTTGGAGGTAGTCATCCATTTCATTTAGGTTATCAAATTTATTGGCATAAAGTTGGGCAAAGTAACTCCTTATTATTGCTCTAATTTCCTCTTCATTGGTGGAAAGTTTTCCTTTTACATTTTTAAGATTTACAATTTGATTTTTCTCTTTCTTTTTCTAATCAGATTTACCAAAGGTTTATCTATTTTATTTGTTTTTTCATAAAATCAAATCTTAGTTTTCTTTATTAATTCAATAGTTTTTTTTATTTTCAATTTTATTAATTTCTCCTTTTAATTTTAGAATTTCAAGTTTAGTATTTGATTGAGGGTTTTTAATTTGGTCTTTTTCTAGCTTTTTAAGTTGCAAGGCTAGTTCAGTGATCTTTTCTTTCTCTATTTTATTCCAGTAAGCCTCTAAAGATGTAAAACTTTCCCTTATTACTGCTTTGGCTGCATTCCACAAATTTTGGTATGTTGTCTCATTGTTGTCATTCTCTTGGATGAAGTTATTAATTGTGTCTATGATTTGCTGTTTCACCCAATCATTCTTTAAGATGAGATTATTTAGTTTCCAATTACTTTTTGGCCTATTTACCTCTAGCTTTTGGTTGAATGTAGTTTTTATTGCATTGTGATCTGAAAAGAATGCATTACTATTTCTACCTTTCTGCATTTGATTTTGAGGTCTTTATGTCCTAATATATGGTCAGTTTTTGTATAGCTCTCCTATACTCTTATACTCCTATACATCCATAACTCTTGCTGAGAAGAAAGTGTACTCCTTTCTGTCTCCATTCAGTTTTCTCCAAATATCTATCGTACCTAACTTTTCTAACATCCTATTTACCTCTCTAACTTCTTTCTTATTTGTTTTGTGGTTTGATTTATCTAATTTTGAGAGTGCAAGGTTGAGATCTTCTACTATTATAGTTTTGCTATTTCTTCTTGCAACTCTCTTAATTTCTCCTTTAAGAATTTAGATGCTATACCATTTGGTGCATATATGTTTTGCATTGATATTGCTTCCTTGTCTATGCTACCCTTTAGCAAGATATAGTTTCCTTCCTTATCTCTTTTAATTAGATCAATTTTTGCTTTTGCTTGATCTTAGATAAGAATGGCTATCCCTGCTTTTTTGACTTCACCTGAAGGATAACAGATTTTGCTCCAGCCTTTTACTTTTACTCTGTATGTATCACCCTGCTTTAAATGTGTTTCCTGTAAACAACATATTATAGGATTCTGGATTTTGATCCAGTCTGCTATCTGCCTCTGCTAATGGGAGGTCATCCCATTCCTATTTTTGGTTAAAATGACTAATTCTGTGTTTCTTGCCATTTTATTATCCCCAGATTATCCTTTTTTTTTCTTACTCCTGTTACCCCTCTCCCCAGTATTAACCTTATGGGCACCACTTGCCTCATGTAGCTCTTCCTCTTTACAGTCCCTCCTGCTCCCTTTGAATCCCTTCCCCTTCTTATATCTTTCCCTTATTACTCTTTTCCTTTTCCATTTTCCTCTCCCACTTTTTAACAAGGTGAGAGACGTTTCTCTGTAAACCAAATATGTCAGTTATTTTCTCTTTGAGCCAAATCTGATGAGAGTAAGATTCATACAATGTTGCTCTCCCTCCCTAAATTCCCTCAGGTATGATAGGTTTCCTTTGCCTCTTCATGGGATGTAGTTTCCCTCTTTTTATCTTCCCTTTTCCATTTTTCTGATACTATCCCCTTTCCATTTCTACTTCCCCCTTTTTATATTATATCAGTAAAATCAAATTATGCGTGCAGTCTTTATGTATTTCATAACAGAACTACAGTTCTCAAGAATTCTTTTTACCTTTTTCTGCTCTCTTGAGTCCTGTATTTGGAGATCAAATTTTTTGTTTCGTTCTGTTTTTTTCATTAGAAACAAGTGGAATTCTCCTGTTTCATTAAATGTCCATCTTCTTCCCTGGAAGAACATGCTCAGTTTAGCTGAATAGTTTATTCTTGGCTGCATTCCAAGTTCTTTGGCCCTTTGGAATATCAGATTTCAGTCCCTTCGATCCTTTAATGTGGAAGCAGGTAGATCCTGAGTGATCCTTATTGTGGCTCCTCGATATTTAAATTATTTTTTTCTGGCTGCTTGTAATATTTTTTACTTAGTCTGGTAGTTCTGAAATTTAGCCACAATATTCCCTAGGGTTTTTATTTTAGGGTCTTTTCCACAAGGTGTTTGATGAATTCTTTCAATGCCTATTTTATCTTCTGATTCTATTATGTCTGAGCAGTTCTCTTCGATGATTCCCTGTAAAATAGTGTCTAGGCTTTTTTTTTCATCATAATTTTAAGGAAGTCCAATAATCCTCACATTATCTCTCCTAGATATATTTTCTAGGTCTGTTCTTTTTCCAAGTAGTTATTTAACATTTTTTTTTCTATTTTTTAATTTTTTTGGTTTTGCTTGACTGATTCTTGATGTCTCAATTAATCATTCATTTCTATTTGTTCAGTTCTAATTTTTAATGAGTTATTTTCTTCATTAGATTTTTTATTTCTTTTTTGTATATGTCCAATTGAGTTTTTAAGTGAGTTGTTTTGCTCTATGGAATTTTTATCCATTTCACTAATTTTTTAAAAACTATTTTCTTTTTCCAGTTTACAAATCTTAGTTTCCTGGGAATTCTTTACCTTTTCCAATTCACATTTCAGGAAGTTGTTTTCTTTTTTCACTTTATCAATTTTTTCTTTAAGTGAGTTATATACCTTTTCTGTACTCTCTTGCATACCTTCTCTTTCCTTTCCCCATTTTTCCCCCTAGCTCTTATAATTTCTTCTAAGAGATCTTTGTGTGATGGGGACCAGGTTACATCCCCCTTTGGGGTTTTGCCTGGAGACTGTCTGCTATTAGTCTTCTCAGGTTTGAAAACCTGCTCGCTTTCTGTATAGAGGATATCAATCCTTAGTGTTTGCTTGGCTTTCTTACTCATTTTTTAAAAGCTTTTGGGGTTGCCTTCAGAGCAAGGAGATTACCAGCTTCCTCTGCAGAGCAGGGATAGATATATGGTCATTAGCTGCCCTGCAAATGGGCCTGCTAATAGTGGCCAACCTGGGGAAGTACTCTGGGAATAGGCCCACACCATAAGTGTCTCTTCCCTGGGCCTAGCAGCTGAGCAGCAAATGTGTCCCTGCTTGGGCAGAAGCCTTTTGTGGGAATCAGTGGCTGTTCTGGAGCAAGTGCTCATTCTGAGCAATGAAAGTGTCACTGCCCTGGGCAGAATCACATTGTGTGTGGATCAGCAAGAGCCCCACATTGGAAGTGTTTCTGCCCTGGGAAGCACAGCAGTGGAAGTTCTATCGCCCCAGGCAGAGCCCTCTTGCTATACAGATTTGTGGCTGCCTTGGGCAGAGCACCTCTGTTGTGCAGATTAGAGGCTGCTTGAGAACTGTGACTGCCCTGGGGCAAAAGCCCGGGGCTGCAAAATGAGGCTGCACAGCTGTGCTGTGGTCCATGCTGAATCACTTCTGGGTGCTGTGTGGATGTAGCCAAATCCTGTTTCTGGCTTTTTTTTTAGTACACTCTACCTTTGGCTTTAACTTCTCTGCTGATCTACTGCTTTGCAACTAAAGCAGAGCAGCCAACGTATGGTAGAGTCCTGGCAAATTTTTCATGCCTGGAGACTGCCCCCCCCCCCCAGATCTGCTCAGTATACTAGCTTCTGGTTTCACCTCCCTGCCTATGCTAGACTGCTCTCACCGATCAGGACAAACCTTTTCTGGTAATCTTCCAGATTATCTTTGGCTGGTAAATTGTTGTACTTCCAACATTTGTGGATTTTACAAGTCAAGCACTATTTTTGAGGCTGAATTTGGTAATTAGTAGTGAGAGTATGAGAGGAGTTTAGAATGTCATGTGTGTCTTCTCCACCATCTTGGTTCTGCCCCTCTGTTCCTTATGCTCCTTATGCAACCAATGCAGCATTACATAGTTGTTATGGAAGATCAGAAGATTCCACTTCGTAATCTAATATTTTAGATTCATTTGAAACTTCTTTGCATATTTTTTGTTCATGTATTTTAAAAAATGCTATTGTTTTAGTCTTTGTCAAAATTAGTTTATCTTATTGGTAGATGATTTTGATTAATTTACGATAATTATGTGATGTATTGCACATGGAAAAAATATAGAACAGAAAACACTAGTCACATTTACTAAATGTTTAATAAGTATACAGTATGTAGTCTATTGAATCTTGTCCCCTATTCTTAAGCTATCAACTAATCAAACACTTGTTAATATTGATGTAGTTACATGATAGTTAACCAACTAGATAAAATTCATATATTTAAGTAAGCTTATTAGAGGACTAAATTGATGTTGAAAAATTATTATTGATTTGGGAATGCTGGCTAAACAGCAACATACTGACAAAAGTAATGTTTATGAGTAGGCTGCTTATTGGAGTGCTCATTAAAAGGCAAAATAAATAATAGTAATGCGTAGAAGATCTGAATACTGAATCAGTCCCAGAGGATATATTGAAGCTATGGGAAGTATTGGAAAAGTGGACTCATGGAGGTGTTAGTAGGACTTTGAACTCAGGTCTTCCTGATTTTAGGACTAGTGCTTTATCCACTACCCAACTAGTTGCCCCTCTATTATGATTTTTTAAATGAAACTAACTGGTTTTATCTACAAAAGAAAATTATATATGTATATATATTTTATACATATGTATATACAATATATACATATGTCTATTGATCTGTTAATCCATCTATATTTACAAGACTGAATTAAACTAACATGATTTATTTATTTTTATTTTTTATTAAAGTTTTTTATGTACAAAACATATGCATGGGTAATTTTTCAACACTGACCCTTTCAAAGCCTTATGTTCCAAATTATCTACTCCTTCCCCCCACTCCCTTCCCTAGCTGGAAGATAGTCCAATACACGTTAATTATGTTAAATCTAATATACATACATATATATATATATATATATATATATATATAATTATCTTACTGCACAAGAAAAATTGGATCAAGAAGGAAAAAAATGGTAAAAGAAAACAAAATGCAAGCAAACAATAGAAAGAGTGAAAATGCTATGTTGTGGTCCACACTCAGCTCCCCCAGTCCTCTTTTTGAGTGTAGATGGTTCTCTTCATCACTGAACAGTTGGAATTGGTTTGAATCATTTCATTGTTGAAAAGAGCCACATTCATCAGAATTGTTCATCACATAGTCTTCTTGTTGCTGTGTATAATGACTCCTGGTTCTGCTCATTTCACTTAACGTCAGTTCATATAAGTCTCTCCAGGTCTTTCTGAAATCATCCTGTTGGTAGTTTTTTACAGAACAATAATATTTCATAAAATTCATATACCATCATTTATTTAGCCATTTTCCAGTTGATAGGCATCTATTCAAGTTCCAATTTCTAGCCACTACAAAAAGGGCTGCCATAGACATGTGGATCCCTTTCTCTCCGTTAAGATCTCTTTGGGATATAAACCCAGTAGAAACACTGCTAGGTGAAAGGGTAGGCACAGTTTGATAATTTTTTGAGCATAATTCCAAACTGCCCTCCAGAATGGTTAGACCAACTCATAGTTCCACCAACAATGTATCAGTGTTCCATTTTAACAACATTCCCTCTAATATTCATCATTATCTTTTCCTGTCATCTTAGACAATCCAAGAGTTGTATAGTTGTATCTCAGAGTTGTTTTAATTTTCATTTGCCTGATCAATAGTGGTTTGGAGCACCTTTCATATGACCAGAAATAGCTTCAATTTCTTCATCTGAAAATTATCTGTTCATATCCCCTGGCCACTTATAAGATGATTAATTTTAGCACGAACAGTTCTAATGTAGAATTATTCTATGGAATCCATCATAGCAAAAATAAGTGGGTGAGGGATAAAAAGAGTATATTCTTAACAATGACTAAAATATTCACCAATTTCTACATTTAATTTGTATTTCATCATCTCTTTTATTTATGCAACATGTCTTCTCAATCCTATAGAGTAGTAAAATTCTCAGGAGACATCATCTAAATTTCACTGAGGTCAAAGTTCACTAACTCCCTGCCATTGAAAACTAGTTCTTGACAATTTCTGGATTAGGTCTTAAAGGCATAATAATTGATCTTGTCCTCATTTTGGAACACTCATATCATGTGTAGCTTATCATTAATAAAAAAAAAAGAAAAAGAAACACCATGAAGGAGTAGATATATTTAAAATCTGAGGGAATTGACTAATTCTTCCTTAAAACAAAAGATAACAAAAAAGAAGAAAATGGGCATCACTCCCATGTATCCTAGGTTCTTGAGAAAAAATTTCAAATGGTTTATAGAAAGGACACCCTCCCATATATCTGTATATATATATATAAAATGAATATATATAAACACACACACACACACACACACACACACACACACACATATATATATATATATATTATATATTATGGGCCAGAATTTGAAACAAGGTACTAAGTGGAATTGAGGAGACAATGGTTAAATCTAGTTTAGTATTGATTTAACCCTACAACAAATAATGGTTTCCTAGTGATATAATGATTCGTGTATACTCAGTGTGGAGCATATAAGCAGAGACTGAGAGCCACAGAGGGGAAGCTCTCAGGGCCAGAGAAGACAACACACTAGAAGCTCTCGGAGGCTGAGACAGATTCATTCCATTATCCACCTTTGTGGTGGTTGGAGGCTGAAGCATAAACCTTTGGATTCGAGGAGATTCAGAAGCCAGAGAAACAGGCAGGAGCTCAAGCTCTCGGAACCAAGGAGAGAGACAGGCCTTTAAGAAAGCTAACCAGGCCCCAGGAAAGGAGACAAGACTTTGAAAAAGATAATAAAGGATTTGGACTTTAACCCCTGGCTACTTGTGTGGTGATTATTGAACTGAAAAAAAGGCTGTTCCCAAGACCTCCAGAGACCCCAAGAGAACACTACAAGAGAAAATTACACACACACACACACACACACACACACACACACACACGTATATATATATATATATATATATATATATATATACATGTGTGTATATATATACACACATGTATGCATATACACTTATACATACCCATGCACATATGTATGTAAACATATATGCTTGCACATAAAACATATACAAGCATGTTCTCCCTCTCTCTCTCTCTCTTTATATATATATATATATATATATATTCACACATACACATATAAACTTATTAGTCACAGTGGTGTTTATATAATTTCTAAGAAATAATGAGTATCATTTTTTTCTAAACTTAGCTGCAACCAAAGGACATTGATTTGAACTGCTGTATGAGCCAGGTGAGGAGACGAGACAATAGGATAAATAAATAAATAAATAGGATAAATGGGAAAATAATTTTTTTATTGCAGTATTTGCTAGAATAAAACTTACAAGAGAGATTTTGCTCTGCCTTTTAACAATACCTCAATTTGTTTCTACAATAATTCATTCAACAGCCATTTCCCAGACAGGACCAATATGTATAAAGCTTGTGAAATCCAAGTAATTAAAATAGGCTTTATGAAAGCAGACATTGTTTTTTGATGCTTTTGCAGATCTGCTTTCTGATTCTTAATGAAAACAAAACGCTGGTTCTTCTAGGTTTTGTATAGATCAGAGTTGGTATATTCCACCTTTATAAAACTAGTCTTCTGTTATATCAGTAAATTACACAGATGTGGATGCTACTTGTAAATTTTGGACTATGATGATAGGCAGAATATGTCCTATTCTTTGTTCTGTAATTAAAAAATAGTAAAAAGTTATTTTACAAGATCATCAAAGTAAAAGAAAGTACATTTTAAGGCTATGTGGAACAGTTTTTAAAGCTAATCATGGATTAAATATATTTCCTATTATATAAAGTCATTGTTTAATTTATGGTTAACGGTGAGATTTTTAATGCATAAATATAAATTGCATTTCATTCACAATCCAATGGTGAAAGGATTGATGTAGTTTACCTATAAACTGTTCTGTTATTTCAGTAAAATTGCAACTTACCTACTTTGATATTGTCAGAGACAATGGAAGTGTGATACTAACAACTAACCAGTCTAAGCTTGAAGAAATAGAATTATTTTCCCCAGTGATTATTTTGCAACAAAAAAGCACTTTGTCTGTGAAAAAAAGAACACACAAAATGCCTATATTACATTGTTTTTGCATTGCATTAATTGAAAGGAAATTGTAGATATTTGTGTTTAGTTTTTGAGACTAACTTGATAAGAAAATACAATGGGGAAGGCAATAAATATTTATTAAACACCACTGCATTTCAGGCTGCATAGTAAGCACTTTAAAAATATTTTCTCATCTGATTCTCATAACAACCTTGGTTATGTAGGTGTAATTATACTTCCTATTTTACATCAATGAAAATTATGCAGATAGAGGTAGTCACTTGCTTAGGGTTACATAGCTAATAAGTGCCTGAGATCAGATTTAAACACAGATCTTTTTGACAACATTACCTAGCTCTCCATAGTACCGCCTAAATTCCATAGGTACTCTCTCTTTCTCAACAGTGTTATTACTATGTCCACTGATTCAAAATGTGCTTTTTCTTAGTATTTTTGCCTTTTGGATTCAAATTTTGTGATGCTTCTCATACTTTTTGGAAACATTTGAAAATAATTACAGTTGTTCTTCTGACTAGATAAGAACCATGTAAGAGGCAAAAGAGGAAATTTGTATTCTATAGCAATGCTTCAGGTCTAGATAGTTACAGATGTAGTAAATATAAGACAATCGTCTCTGGAACGTACAGCTATTTCTGTCTTAAGAATTTGCCTTTTGGAAAGCCTCTAACTGCACAAACTTGTAATTAAAGGACATCAGTCCAATACCCAAATCAACATATTAAACAGAAAACTATCATAAAAGTCAAACACAAATAGCACCTCCTAATGCCATTTAGTATGATTTAAATTTTTTTGAGGGAATTCAAGCTTTTAAGGAAGAGTGAAAATCACAAATATAATTTAATAGAATTATTCTAATTATATCCTGTCTATTAAGAAACACAAAAATCAAGCCAAAAATTACTTGAGTAGAAATTCACAACTGATATTTGGGTAGGATTCCTCCACCCTCTTAAATTAGAATAAAAGTAGAGATCCATAATGAAAATACCATGTTTGGAGAAAGACTTTCTAAATGTTGCATTCAAGAGAATTGAGCTTTATTGCTCAATAGATAATAAAAGTTATTGTTCATAGAAAGGAAACAAAAAGGTTCAAATTTTGTGATGCTTTTCATACTTCTTGGTAACATTTGAAAATAATTATAGTTTTTTTCTGATTAGATAATAATCATGTATGATGTAAAAGAGAACATTTGTATTCTGTGGATGCCTACCAAACTGAAAGTCTACAGAGCTATTGTGCTGACTTCATTGTTCTATGTCTGTAAAACCCAGACAATCTACCAGTTTCATGCCAGAAAACTAAATTGCTTCCTTTTTAATCATCTTTGGAAGATTCCAAAGAATACTTGGCAAGATAAAGTACCAAACATTGAAGTTTTTTCTTAAGCTGAAGTTCCAACCATTCAAATTCTACTGCAGAGAGCACAACTATAATGGGCTGGCCATGTTGTTTAAATGCCAAAGATACATTTGCCTAAAAGAGTACAAGGCAGGTACTCATGGCATGGTTAGAAGTGATTAAAGTATACTCTTAAAATCACACTGAAGAACTTTGGAATTGATGATGAGACATGGGAGACAATAACAAAGAACCACACACCATGAAGTGCTCACATTAAAGAAACGTGCTATGCTCCATGAATGAAACAGAATTGCAGAAATTCAAAAGAAACATGAGATATACATATCTAGGTAAGTTTCTACTCCAAATGTTCATATGCACTATTTGTACCCAACTTATAGGAGAACCTTCTAAGCTCTTACTGGCTTCATCAGCCTCAGTAGGATACACTGTATCTTGACTCTAATATAGTAATGTCATTTTTATGCTTCTTGAAAAGAAAGGATAAGAACCATAGTAAAGAAATAGGCTTTATTTACATGAATCTCCAGGGTACCTTCATTTTTTCTCTCTCTGTCTATCTCTGAATCTCTCATTCTCTCTCTCTGTCTTTCTCCTTTACACACACACACACACACACACACACACACACACACATACACACACACAAAATGCAAATTATTTGAGGCTAATGACTGTGAAGTGGCCATCATCAATTTTCAGGTTAGGAAACTATTGTTCTTGGAGTTTAAATCATTTGTCCCAGATTCCATACCCAAAAAACATAATAGGAGAATTTGAACCAAGGGTCTAAATATAATATGCTATTCAATTCACTGTGTTGCCTCTTATCTTGGGTCACAGATATTTCTTTTCTCAATAAAATGACAACACAAGTACCAAGAGTGTCCAACCCTGCCTACAATGTATTATGACTAGATTATGCTATTGACAGTTAAGTGATCATTGTTTTATACTTTGAGAGATATAATAAAAAGATAAAGTTGGTATGCTGCCAAAAGACACCTGTCTAAGATAGAGAAATCCCCTTACTTTTAGGCACATAAACTAATTTCTTGGGATAAAGACATGTTTGTGTTGGCATATTGTTTTTGGCTACCTGTAGCTGTACTATATTAATTCAGTAGATATATTTGGAAATTGCTTCTGGAACATTTTCATTCTTCCACTTTAATTGTAGGAGTGTACAGAGAAAATAATGAAGTCTTTTCAAACTTTTACCTTAGAAAGAAGAAAAACAAACCAAATATAGTTCATCTCATGCACTTTAAAGTCTGGCATAATTCACTGACTTACCTATTAAATAAAATTTAACATGAAAAATATGATTATATTTATTGATGTTTTACTAACTATTCTAAACCATAAGAATAAATACCCTTGAAATAAAGCAATTATTTGACACATGCGAGGTTTAGATTGCACTGGAGAAAGGAAATGTCAGTGGTGCTTAGTGGAAGAATATTTCTTAAATCTATTCTATTTTTTCTTTTTATAATCATTCAATAATAAATTAGAAATATATTTGTATTAGGAGACTGGGTTGAATCTATGTTAGCTTAAGTTAAATATGCTGACTTGCAAATTATTTCAAAGGAAGTTTTATATTGAACACTACCAGTTTTTATTCTGGTCACAGTTAAATTTGTTTTTTTTTTAATTATTTTTTAATAACTTTTTATTGACAGAACCCATACCAGGGTAATTTTTTACAACATTATCCCTTGCACTCACTTCTGTTCTGATTTTTCCCCTCCTTCTCTCCACCCCCTCCCCCAAATGGCAAGCAGTCCAGGTTACATATATCCTAGATACAATATATGTGTGCAGAACCAAACAGTTCTCTTGTTGCTCAGGGAGAATTGGATTCAGAAGGTATAAATAATCCGGGAAGAAAAACAAAAATGCAAGCAGTTTACATTCATTTCCCAGTGTTCTTTCTTTGGTGTAGCTGCTTCTGTCCTCCTTGATCAATTGTTGGTTAGTCTTCTTTTGTCGAAAATCCACTTCCATCAGAATCATATTCATACAGTATCGTTGTTGAAATTTAATGATCTCCTGGTTGTGTATTTCCCAGCATCAGTTCATGTAAGTCTTGCCAATCCCTTTGTATTCATCCTGCTGATCATTTCTTAAGAACAATAATATTCCATAACATTCATATACCACAAATTTATTCAACCATTCTGATTGATGGGGCATCCATTCATTTTCCAGTTTCTACCACTTGGGGGCTACAAACATTTTGGCACATAAGGTCCCTTTCCTTCTTTAGTATCTTTTGGGGTATAAGTCCAGTAGAAACACTGTGGATCAAAGGGTATAAAGTTTGATAACTTTTGACATAGTTCCAAATTGTTCTCAGAATGGCTGGATTGTTCACAACCACCAACAATTATCAGTGTCCCTGTTTTCCAATCCCTCAATTTCCAATTTCTTTCCCTGTCATTCTAGCCAATCTGACAGGTGTGTAGTGGTATCTCAGAATTGTCTTAATTTGCATTTCTCTGATTAATAATGATTGGCTCACAATATCCCTTATCATTCCAACTTCTACTATTAAAATACAATGTGTCAATATATCTATTGATGGTCCCTAACATCTTCTAATGTTCTGTAATGCTTTAACCTGTTAATTCCTCAATGTATCAAAAAAATCTCTCAGCTACATATTCACTATTCCAGTGGTTTTAGTGCATAGAGCGTATAAGGTTTTCTTGGCAAAGATCTTGGAGTAGTTTATTGTTTCCTTTTCTAGCTGATTTTACAGATGAAAAGACTGAGGCAAATAGGATTGCCTAAAGTCATGCAGTTAGCAAATAAATGTCTCAGCCTCAAGAGCTAGTTATTAAAGATTTCTCAACACACCATGTATTCTAATCTTCCTTTAGATGCTTTCTAGATATGTGAGTCTAAGTAAGTTACTTCATCTCTCAGAATCCTGTTTCCTCATCTATGAAATGGGAATGAAAATAATATTGGTCTTTTAGGGTTTTTTTTAAAGATCAATTGCATTAGCACATGTAAAAATTTTGTAAACTGAAAAGCTCTTTGTAAATATTAATATTGTCATCATCTCACCATAATGTAATGCACTTCTATGCTCAATAATTCATATTTCTTCATCTGATCAATACTTTCTCTCATTCTAACTTCCCTTATGCTTTACTCCCAAATCTTTTCTTCTCTCACTGTGAAGTCAGGACCACCCATGCTTTATAATAAATTTTCAGGTCAGCATCTCTGGTCTGGTTATACTTTCTTTTCTTTCATATACTTAACATTTTAATTAGCCAGCTCAATCCTACGTTATAATCTATGATCAAAATCTCTACTGCTGCATCTTATTACAATTTACTCTTTGCAAAAATCTGACCCTGAATTGCACCCACCATCTGTTTTATTTACTCCTACTTATTTTATTTTTCAATGAGGTTAGAGAAAATCATAGAAATATGCTGAATGAGTCTACTACAACTTGATGTTATATGATGACACTTTTCTCATTGCATTAAAACAATCCTTTTACTTATATGCATGGGTAATTTTTCAACATTGTCCCTTACAATCACTTCTGTTCCAACTCTTCCCTTCCTTCCCTCCACCCCCTTCCCTAGATGGCAGGCAGTCTCATACATGTTAAATATGTTAAATTATATCTTAAATACAATATTTGTGACATATTTATACAATTCTCTTGTTGCACAAGAAAAATCGGATTTAGAAAGGTTAAAATAACCTGGGAAGAAAACCAAAAATGCATGCAGTCCACATTCATTTCCCAGTGTTCTTTCTCTAGGTGTAGCTGGTTCTGTTTATCACTGATCAATTGGAACTGAATTGGATCTTCTGCTGAAGATATCCACTTCCATCATAATTGATCCTCATATAGTATTGTTGTTCAAATGTATAATGATCTCCTGGTTCTGCTCATTTCACTTAGCATCAGTTCATGTAAGTCTCTCCAAGCCTCTCTGTATTCATCCTCCTGGTCATTTCTTACAGAACAATAATATTGCATTACATTCATATACCACAATGTACCCAGCCATTCTCCAATTGATGGGCATCATTCAATTTCCACTTTCTAGCCACTACAAAACGGGTTGCCACAAACATTTTTGCACATACAGGTCCCTTTCCCTTTTTAAATATCTCTTTGGGATATAAGCCTAGTAGTGACACAGTTGGATCAAACGGTATGCACAGTTTGATAACTTTTTGAGCATAGTCCCAAATTGCTCTCCAGAATGGTTGGATCTATTCACAACTTCACCAACAATGCATCAGTGTTCCAGGTTTCCCACATTCCCTCTAACATTCATCATTATCTTTTCCTGTCATCTTAGCCAGTCTGACAAGTGTGTAGTATTTTCTCAGAGTTGTCTTAAGTTACAGTTCTCTGATGAAGAGTGATTTGGGACACCTTTTCATACAAGTAGAAATAGTTTGAATTTGATCATCTGAAAATTGTATGTTCATATCCATTGACCATTTATCAATTGGAGAATGGCTTGATTTCTTATAAATTAGAGTAAATTCTCTATATATTTTGGAAATGAGGCCTTTCTCAGAATCTTTAACTGTAAAAAATGTTTTCCCAATTTATTAATTCCCTTCTAATCTTGTCTGAATTAGTTTTGTTTGTACAAAAGCTTTTTAACTTGATATAATCAGAATTTTCTATTTTGTGATCAATAATGATCTCTAGTTCTTCTTTGGTCACAAATTCCTTCCTCCTCCACAAGTGTGAGAGGTAAACTATCCTATGTTCCTCTAATTTATTTATAATCTCGTTCTTTATGACTAAATCATGAACCCATTTTGATTTTATCTTGGTGTACGGTGTTAATTGTTGGCCAATGTCTAGTTTCTGCCATACTAATTTCCAATTTTCCCAGCGGTTTTTGTCAAATAGTGAATTCTTATCCCAAAAGTTGGGATCTTTGGGTTTGTCAAACATTAGATTGCCTTACTTATTGACTATTTTGTCATGTGAACCTAAACTATTCCACTAGTTTATTTCTTAGCCAATACAAAATGATTTTGGTGACCGCTGCTTAATAATATAGTTTTAGATCAGGTACAGCTAGGCCACCTTCATTTGATTTTTTTTTTTCATTAGTTCCCTTAAAATTCTTGACCTTTTGTTCTTCCAGATGAATTTTGTTGTTATTCATTCTAGGTCATTAAAATAGTTCTTGGGAGCCTGATTGGTATAGCATTAAATAAATAGATTAGTTTAGGTAGTATTGTCATCTTTATTAGATTTGCTCGGCTTATCCAAGAGCATTTGATATTTTTCCAATTGTTTAGATCTGATTTTATTTGTGTGGAAAGTGTTTTTTTAAGTTTTGCTCATATAGTTTCTGACTTTTCTTTGGTAGATAGATTCCCAAATATTTTATACTATCGACATTTATTTTAAATGGAATTTCTCTTTGTATCTCTTGCTGTTGGATTTTGTTGGTGATGTATAAAAATACTGATGATTTATGTGGATTTATTTTGTATCCTGCAATTTTGCTAAAGGTGTGGATTATTTCTAATAGTTTTTCAGTAGAATCTCTGGGCTTCTCTAAATATATCATCTTATTATCCTCAAAGAGTGATTGTAATGTTCTGGTTGGTTTTCTGGATGTCTCTGGACTAGCTTTCTTTTCAGTAGAACAATAACCATGAGTATAGCCAGGTGTTAAGTCCAAATTCTTTATTGTCTCCTTGACTGGGGTCCTGCCCCCACTCTTCTTGTCTTCTCTGGCTCTGACCCTAGCTGAGTTTTTCCCACATTATATGTTCTATTTTAATTATATCATTGTAGGTGTGAATCTTGTGGAACTATATTAAGTACTAAGTACTGTACTCAACTAGAGAACTATTAGTCACTATGCTAAACTAGATAACCATTGTATTATCAATTCCACTGACTTAACATCTTGTAAGAATCCTTGTTTTAAGTACAGAGTTCTAGCCCATAACAAGTGAGAACTTGTCAACCACTCTATTCTTTTAAATTACTTCTTTTTATTTATTTTAAACTGAAAAGATGGAAGAGAGTAGACAAGTCTTTATCTGAGTTCTTCTTGGCATCACTCAGATCAATACCAGATCAATCCTCTGGACTCATTTTGTAGTGACAGAATCCGCAAATATTTGGAGTGTAACAAATTTTCAGCAGAAGATATTTTGGAAGAACTTCAGAAAGCATCTGTTTCAATCAGGCACAAGGGGGAGGCAGCTGAGTTCAGGTACAAGTGCAGGGACCCAGCGTGGTGTGGTGTCCATGGCAAGGAATCTAGGAGGAGGCTCTTCATCAAAAATACTCTGTCTTGGTTCAGAAGTTAGTGGATCAGCAGATTAGCTGTAAGACATCCAACACAAATACAAAAGGCAAATAGTGAGCCTCTGAACCCCAGAATAATATGGGACTTAACCATGCCCACCTTGCACCAGAAAAAAATCAGCAGCACTGGGCCAAGAGAGCATAAAGCTGCTGTCAGGTAGAGAGGAAGCTTGAGAGAATCTCTTCTTTGCCCTAAGAGGATAACTCAACCTATGAAAAACAAGCAAAAACACAGAAAGAACTCTGACCAAAGACAGTTTTTATGGAGGTGAAGAACAGACCTCAAATCCTGAGGACACTAAAGGCAAATCATCTCCAGATGAAGCCCCAATGGGTGATGTGAGTTGTTCCCCATATAACAAGACTCTCTTGGGAGAATTCAAAATGAATCTTTTAAGAGTGTTAGAAGAAAAATGGGGAAAGAGAACTTTGCAGGAGAGTTTGGAAAAGAAAACAGAAATTATCTGAATGAAACTCATTAAAATAGATTTAGTGAGATGGAAAAAATTATATAACATCTTACAAAATAGATTTGATGAAACTGAAAAGGCATATGCTTCCTTACAAAAAAGATTTGAAAAAGAAACCAACTCATTGATAAACAGAATTTGTGAAATGGAAAAAAAAAAGTCCATTGAACAAAACAACTCATTTAAAAATCCAGATGGCCAAATGCAAAAGGAGATAAATAGCTAACTGAGATAAATAATTCACTGAAGATTAGAACTGAACAAATGAATGTGAATGACTCAAGGAGACAGAAAGAATCAGTCAAAGAAAACAAAAAAAGATGAAAAACAATAAAAGAAAATGTAAAATACCTCACTGGAAAAACAACTGATCTGGAAAATAGATCCAGGAGAGACAATCTAAGGATTATTGGACTACCTGAAAACCATGATGTAAACAAAAGCCTAGACAGCAGCTTTCAGAAAATTATCAAAGTAAAGTGCCCTGATGTACTAAAAGAACAGGGTAAAAATAGCCATTGAAAGAATTCACTGATCACAACCTGAAAGAGATTTCAAAATGAAAACTCAAAGGCATATTGTAGTTAAATTTCAGAATTATCAGTTCAGGGAGAAAATATTGCAAGCAGCCAGAAAGAAACAGTTCAAATATCGAGGAGCCACAATCAGGATTACTCAAGACTTAGCAGTTTCTATTTTAAAGTATGAAAGGGCCTGGAATCTGATATTCCAAAAGGCAAAGGAACTTGGATTGCATCCAAGGATCAACTATCCAGCAAAATTAAGTGTTATCTTTCAGGGGGAAAGATGAAACTTTTATGAAACAGGTGAATTTCATTTATTTCTGATGAAAAGATCAGAACTGAATAAAAATTTTGATCTTCAAATACAGAACTCAAGAGAAGCATAATGATAAAAAAAGAAAGAAGAAATAATTTTCCTTTGCAAGTTAAAAAATTTACATCCCTATATGGGAAGATAATATGTTTGCCTCTTGAATTCTGTATCTCTGTTATGGGTATACTTAAAGGGTGCAGGTATAATTTGATTTTTATTGTGATGATATAAAATAAATTAGAGGTGGAAAGGGGATTGTACTAGAAGAAGAGGAAAATGGAGGTAAAATGGCATAAATTACATCTCATTAAGGGGAAAAAAAAGATCTATTATAATTGAAGAATGCAGAGAGATGAGCATTGTGTGAATTTTACTCTTATCATATTTGGCTTAAAGAAAGAATGTCAGGCATATTTACCTTCACAGAGAAATATGTCTCACCCTATAAGGAAATAGGAGGGGGAAGGGGAAAAGAAAGTGTGAGGCTCATAGAAGGGAGAACAAAATTAGAAGTGGAAAGGTATTTATTTTATATATATGTTAGGATTCTTACAAGGTGCCAAGTCAGTGGAATTGATGAGATAATGATTCTCTAATTTACATGTACTTAGTCTTACTATAATTCCACAAGATTCACACCTTTAAGAGAACATATATAAGGAGGAGCTCTCAGGGCCAAAAAAACACAAGCCCACTACAAGCACTGGGAGCCTTAGCCAGGATTCAGTTGAGTAGATTCACAAGTCAGAGAAGGCAGTTGGGAGAACTAAGGAAGATAGAGAAGTGGTGGCAGGCTGTCCTGTGGAGAACACTGGAACCAAGACTACAGAAGGCCTATAAGAAAGCTAACCAGGTCCCTAACAGACAAGACTTTGAAGGAAACCATAAAGGACTTGGATTTTAATTCCTGGCTACATTTGGGGTGATTATACTGAACTGAAACTAAGGCTGCCTCCAGAAGCTCCCCAAGAAATCTGCTCCCAGAGAACATTATAATTTAGAAAAGAACATTACATTTTGGCACCCAACATGGGGCAGACACGATCCTGATTTCAGTGGAAAAGCCTTTGATCCTGATTTCAGTGGAAAAGCCTCCTCAACCCAGAAATTAGGGTGAGCACAAAACAGATAAGGAAAATTTGTTTAACGGGCTAAAATAGTATTTCACCTGAAATGGGACAGATGTTTAGAAAACAGCCTTATTTTCCAGTTCAAGAAAAATGTGTAGAAAAAATTGTAAGACTTATGAAAAGCCAAGGTTTGATTATAATTTGGGAGGAGATCACTGAACTTTTAGAAACTGTACAGTACACATCTCCTTGGTTCTCTATGGAAAAAGAATTGGATCTAGAGGAGTGGAAATTAGTAGGAGAGCAACTATGTCAATTCTACAATGAAAATGGATCTGACTCAAATTCCCAAAGAAACACTTAATACATATAATTAAATGCAACTGACTTTAGGAAATTATATAAATTATAGAATAAGGAAAAAGACAAAGAGCAGGAGGGGGGGAGGATCTAAATAAACTAGGTGAAACAGATGAAGAATCAGATAAGAATGGAGTTAAGTACAATTCTGAGTGTGGCACTTCACAGCAGGAGCATTTTCTATCCCCTGACCTACTTCCCTCAATTAACCCTTTTTGGGTGGAGGGAGAAGGAGGAGGAGAAGAGGCAGTGACATAATCAGCGCCACCTATGAAGCAGCCTATGACAAAATTACAAAAATCACTGGTTAAGGCAAAAAAATGAAGGACAGGATATATCTGATTGAAAAATAAATGCATACTCTGTGATTGAAGAGCTTGATTCTTTAGGTCAAAAAAGAAGAAGATACACTCCTTTTGATTTGGAAAAAATTAACGATTTGAAAAAGGATTACACTCTTTATGGGGATACATCATCTTATGTTAAAATGTTACTAGATAATTTGGCATATAAAATCAACCCCAGTGATTGGAAATCCATAACAAGGACATGTTTAGAACCTGGACAAAACTTGTTGTGGCTTTCAGAGTATAGTGAATTATGTAGGATTCAAGCCCAACAAAATAGGCAAACTGGAGTTAATGCTCCAATCACCTTTAACCAACTAGTAGGTGAAGGTCAATATGGAGAGAATTCAGTACAGATTAATTATGCCATAACAGTATATGAGCAAATTGCTAATGCTTCAATAAAAGCTTGGGGTTCCCTCCCAGGGAAAGATGAAGGTAAAGCCTTCACAAAATTAGAGCCTTCACAAAATTAGAGCAAGAGTCCCAATGAACCCTTTGAGGATTTTGTGGGACATTTGCAAACAGCTGTCACAAGAACCATTGGAGAAAATGCAGCTACAAGAATAATGATCAGACAACAGGCTAAGGAAAATGCCAATGAGGTTTGCAGAAGAATTATATGGGGACTACATAAAGATGCTCCTTTAGAGGAGATGATAAGATGCTGGATCACAGTGGGCACAAGTGCTTATTATACCTAAACTATGATGAACATGGTTAGACAGAGTCTCCCTTGGCAAGGGACTTCTAGAAAAAATCATCTATGCTTTCAATGTGGAAAAGTTGGACATCTGAGAGCCCATTGTAGGTATGGAGACAGAGTAAGAAGACAGGGTGAGAGAAGACCTGAAACCCTATGTCCAAAATGCCACAAAAGCTTCCATTGGGCCTCAGAATGTATATTGACTCAGGGAAATGAGAGGCAGAATCCAGCTCCAAGGTATCAATCAAAAGACAGGTGGGGCATGATGGCAGCTGAATTTACACTCAGAGAGTCTTTAGAAGGTCAGGACTCTGATGTGATCAATCAGCAAAGAAGCAATCAGATGGCAGAAAGATATTACAATTGGAGAGAATACAGGCTTTTTTTTTAACCCAATAGAAGGGCAGTGCCCAGTTCCAGCAGCTCCAATATAATGAGCAGCTCCAATGTAATTGCCAGATGATGTGGAGAGATCCAGAAAGTAGTAAATAGAAGGGATTAGATGGGTTAACTGCTTGGGAGAAAGGGTTTGCTTGTATTCCTACAGGTGGAGATGGAAACAGATGGAGAAGGAAACTGATGGGTAGCAACAAGCATCTGGAGAGAGATAGAAAAAGAGAAAAAATCTGGAAACAAAGGAGAAGACCTAAGAACAATATCTGCAGGAATCATTCAATTCCCTAACAAAAGACGAGACTATTGCAGGACTTGAAAACCAGCAGGAATCATTGGATTCTTTGAGATAAAAAATTGTTGATGAGACTATTGCAGGATTTCAAAACTTGCAGGAATTATTGCACACAAAATTTTAGTAACTTATGTATCCATATATATAGTAGAGTATCTATCTATCTATCTATCTATCTATGCAGGCTTCCTTCCAGACTCAGTTTAGATCCCGTCTTTTGCAGGAGATCTTTTTCTGTCTCTCCAAATGTTAATGCCTTTCCTTTGAGATAACCTCCTATCTAATCATTATTTATTTTGTATTTATATAGCTATTTACTCTTTCTGTTTAGAATAAATTCTAATGAGCAAAAGATTGCCTTCAAAAAGCAAAATTGTTCAATTGGGAAAGGAGGTACAAAAGCTCACTAAGGAAAATAATTCCTTAAAAATTAGAATTGAGGAGCAGGAAGGTGGAGCAGTGGATAGAGCACTAGTCCTGAAGTCAGGAGGACCTGAGTACAAATCTGGTCTCAAACACCTAACACTTCCTAGCTGTGTAACCCTGGGCAAGTCACTTAACCCCAATTGCCTCAGCAACAAAACAAAACAAAAAACAAATTAGAATTGAGTAGATGGAAGCTAATGACTTTGTGAGAAATCAAGATACAATAGAGCAAAACCAAAAGAATGAAAAAAAAATAGGGGAAAATGTAAAGCATCTCACAATAAAAACTGCTATCCTGGAAAATAGATCCAGAAGAAATCATTTAAAAATTACTGGTTTACTTGATCAACAAAAAGAGCCATCTTTCAAGAAATGATCAAGGGAAACTGACCTGACATTCTAGGACTAGAGGGTAAAATGGAAATTGAAAGAATTCATCGTTTACCTCTTATTGCCAAATTCTAGAACTCCCAGATCAAGCAGAAAATATGCAAACACCCAGAAAGAAACAATTCAATTGTAGTTTAGCCACAGTTAGGATAATACAAGGTTTAGCAGTTTCTGTATTAAAGGACAGCAGGTCTTGGGATATAATATTCTGTAGAACAGTGGAGCTAGGATTATAACCAAAAATCACCTACCTTGCAAAATTGAACAAAATTATTCAGAATAAAAGATGGACATTCAATGAAATGGAATATTTTCAAGCACTTTTGATGAAAGGACAAGAATTAAATGGAAAATTTGTTTTTTAATTACAGGACTCAGGAGAAACATCAGGAGGTAATTAGAAAAGTAACAACACAAGAGACTTAATAAAGTTTATCTGTTTATATTCCCACATGGGAGGAAGATCCTTGTAATTCACTAGAACTTTCTAATTATTTTGACAGTAAGGAGTATATATAGACAAAGGACACAGGTGTGAATTGAATATGAAAAGATGATTTCTTAAAAAAAGTAAAATGAATGAATGAATGAGGAATATATTAGGAGAAAGAGAAAGGGACAAGTAGAATGGCATAAATTATCTGCCAGAAAAGAGTCAAGAAAAAGTTTTTACAGTGGAAGAGAAGGAAAAAAAGAGGGAGGAACTTTATGCTTATGAGAGAAAATAACATATACACTCAACATGGGCATAGAAATCTATCTTATTTGGCAGAAAAGTAGGAGGGAAAGATGATACAGGAAGATGGGAGGTTGATAGAGAGGAAGAGATAATAGAATAAATGGGAGAAAATATAATTAGTAATAATAATTGCAAAATAATTTTGAAGCAACTTTTTTTTTGATGGAGCCTTCATTTCTCAAACATATAAAGAACTGAGTCAAATTTATAAAAATAATAAGAGCCATGCCTCAATTGATAAAAGATCAAAAGATATAAACTATACTCAAAAGGCTGTAAAATCACACATATCCTTCTTTGATCTAACAATACCACTACTAAACATAAATACCGAAAGAGATTTTTTTTTTAAAGGGAAAGGATCTATGTGCACAAAAATTATTTATAGCAGCTCTCTTATCAGTGCAAGATCTTATCTTATCAGCAGGATAGCATGTGAGGGTATGTCCATCAATTGGGGAATAGCTTAATAAATTGGAGTATTATTGTTCTTTGGGAAATGATGAGCATAATTGTCTCAGAAAAATCTGGAAAATCCTCCTTGAACTGAATGAAGTTAAGTGAAATGTACTGTGTATAAATAGCAATTTTATGGGATGATCAGCTGTAAATGACTTTTCTATTCTCAACAATACAATGACCCACAAGTACTCTGAAGAACTTATGGTGGAAAATCCTACCCATGTCCAAAGAAAGAATTGATTGTTTCTGAATACAGATTAAAGCATCCCCCCTCATTTCTCTCTCCCTCCCTCCCCCCCCTCATTTTTTGGGATGAGAGCAGAATAATTGTTATTTTTCCACACATGGCTTTTATGGAAAAGTTGTGCTTATTTTCACATGTGCTTAAAAAAAAAAAAAACTACGGGGAGTGGGCATAAGGACATAATTTGGAACTCAAAGTTTAAAAAAAATGTAAAAGGATTTTAAATATAACTGGGAAAAATAAAAAAAAAATTCTTAAAAATAAATACTTGTGTTTTAACTTTTTATTTTTTTCTTTTTTGTATTTCTTTTTTTAATATCTTTTTATTGACAAAACATATGCATGGGTAATTTTTCAGCATTGACCCTTGCAAAAAATTCTGTTCCAACTTTTCCCCTCCTTCCCTTTATCTCCTCTCCTAGAGGGAAGGTAGTCCCATACATGTTAAATATGTTAAAGTATATATTAAATACAATATAGATGTCTTGCAACACAAGAAAAATAGGATTTAGAAAAACGGTAAAAATAACCTGTGAAGAAAAACAAAAATGCAAGCAAACAATAACAGAAAGAGTGTAAATACTATGTTGTGGTCATTTCCCAGTGTTCTTTCACTGGGTGTAGTGGATTTTCTTTGTTACTGATTAATTGGAACTGATTTGGATCCTCTCATTATTGAAGATAGCCACTTCCATCAGAATTGATCCTCATATAGTATTGTTGTTAAAGTGTATAATGATATCCTGGTTCTATTAATTTCACTTAGCATCAGTTCATGTAAGTCTCTCCAAGCCTCTATGTATTCATCCTGAAAGTCATTTCTTATAGTATTCCACAACATTTATAATCACAATTTGCTAAGTCATTCTCCAATTTATGGGTATCCATTAAATTTCCAGTTTCTAGCCACTACAAAAAGGGCTACCACAAATGGTTTTTGCACATACAGGTCCCTTTCTCTTCTTTAATATCTCTTTGGGATATAAGCCCAGTAGTAACACTGATGGATCAGAGTATGCACAGTTTGACAATTTTTTGAGCATAGTTCCAAATCGTTCTCCAGATGCTTGGATCCATTCACAACTACACCAACAATGCATCAGTGCATCAGTTTTCCTACATCCCCTCCAACATGTATCATTATCTTTTCCTGTCATCTTAGCCAATGTGAGAGGTGTGTAGTGGTATCTTAGAGTTGTCTTCATTTGTATTTCTCTTACCTTTTCATATGGCTAGAAAGAATTTCCATATCATCATCTGAAAATTGTCTGTTCATATTCATTGACCATTTATCAATTGGAGAATAGCTTGATTTCTTATAGAGTCAATTCTCTATATATTTTGGAAATGAGGCCTTTATCAGAACCTTTAATTGTAAATATGTTTTCCCAGTTTATTGCTTCCCTTCAAATCTTATCTGCATTAGTTTTGTTTGTACAAAAGCTTTTTAATTTGATATAATAAAAAATTTCTATTTTGTGATCAATAATGATCTCTAGTTCTTTTTTGGTCACAAATTCTTTCCTCCTCCACAGATCTGAGAAATAAACTATCCTGTGTTCTTCTAATTTATTTATAATCTCACTCTTTATGCCTAAATCATGAACCCGTTTTGATCTTATCTTCTTGTATGGTGTTAAGTGTGGGTCCATGCCTAGTTTCTGCCATGCTAATTTCCAATTTTCCCAGCAGTTTTGGTCAAATAGTGAATTCTTATCCCAAAAGTTGGGGTCTTTGTCAAACACTAGATTGCTATAGTTATTGACTATTTTGTCCTGTGAACCTAACCTATTCTACTGATCAACTAGTCTATTTCTTAGCCAATACGAAATGGTTTTGGTGACTGCTGCTTTCTAATATAACTTTAGATCAGGTACAGCGAGGCCACCTTCATTTGATTTTTTTTTTCATTAGTTCCCTTGAAATTCTGTTCCTTTTGTTCTCCCAGATGAATTTTGTTGTTATCTTTTCTAGGTCATTAAAATAGTTTCTTGGGAGTCTGATTGGTACAGCATTAAATAAAGACATTATTTTAGGTAGTATTATAATTTTTATTATAATTGATTGACCTATCCAAGAATACTTAATATTTTCCCAATTGTTTAGATCTGACTTTATTTGAGTGGAAAGTGTTTTTGTAGTTTTGCCCATAAAATTTTCTGACTTTCCCTTGCAGATAGCTTCCCAAATATTTTATACTATCAATGGTTGTTTTAAATGGAATTTCTCTTTGTATTTCTTGCTGTTGGATTTTGTCTGTGATGTATAAAAATGCTGATGATTTATGTGGATTCATTTTGTATCCTGCAACTTTGCTAAAGTTGTGAATTATTTCTAATAGCTTTTTAGCAAAATCTCTGGAGTTCTCTAAGTGTACCCATCATATCATCTACAAAGAGTGATAATTTGGTTTCCTCATTATCTACTTTAATTCCTTTAATCTTTTTCATATTTTATTGCCAAAGCTATCATTTCTAATACAATAGTGAATAGTAATGGTGATAGTGGGCAACCTTGTTTCACTCCTGATTTTATTGGGAATGGGTCCATTTATCAATATTAGATATCACTTATTTGTTCTAAGATTTATGAAGTAAATCTGGTAACATGACTCATGAGTGATTGAAGAAAAGTAGTCACTTGTAAACACAAGTGGCTCATAAATTATAGTAATTTATTCTTTCAGCTAAACTTTCATTTGACCTTATAGATTCTCCTCAAATAGAGTAGTATGTCAATTGGTGACATTAGGAGAGTAGAGTCATATAAATGCTGTAGGTAGATTGTAATTATTTATTTAATAAAATATACCTGCACACAAATGAAGTCACTACTGACACAAACACTCCAAGATCGCCAGAAAAATTTAAGGAAACAATTTTTTTTTCTGCTGCAGATACGTTCTCATTAAATTCACATAACTAAAACACATCCTTAAAATGAATCACCATTTCTTTTTGTTTCTTGAATGCCACAATCCCAATCTGATTGGGAAAATAAGATTAAACCCTCATTTTGTGACCTCATCAAGGCATTTCCAGTTACTCTCCAAGGGATATCACTGCAAAAATTCAATTTAGTTAAAACAAAATATATGGCATAAGGACACTTATACAAGGGACTGAGTGTTTCATTGAATGTGGCAGATATTAAATTTAACAATTCAGTGTTATTTTAAGAAAAAAAACTTCAAACTCTTTTCAGGAAAAGTACATAGGCCCTCAGTCAAGTTTTGAGATAACTTGGTTATTATCTCCCATGATGGAAAGATAAATTTACAAATCTTAGGTGCAGATACTGACAATGTGAAAACATCCTTCCCTTCTTTTTTCATTACTTAATGGCTAACATATAACATAGAGCTAACAAATTACAAGGTTCTGGGTTTATCAAGACATACAGGAATAGAATACTTCTGAAATTAGGTCATGTCTTCAGACTACTTCAAGAAAATAGAAAACATAGTAAAGATCAAGACATTAAAATGTTTCTACAGTAGTTCATGAAGATGGAAGACTATTGTTTGTCATTCAAATAGGACTTTAAGATTATTGTTCTTTAAAATTAATAGTGTCTTAACTGAGTGTATTGAAAGAAACTGTCAGAATTAATTTTAGGTGACAAATGCACTGTTTTCCCCACTCCATATATTTCATTTAGCTTTCCTAAAAAAAGATAATTTTGATTTGGGGAAGTATTTTGCTAGCATATTTCTATCAACAAATGATTTTATGAATGAAGGAATAATAAGCAGGTTTTTTTTCCTCCATTGAGGGGCAGCTTTTACTTTTGCTGCTTGGAGGCACTAGCAATTCTTTTTAGCCAGGATGACATCCATTTACTCATAAATTTCTGCAATAATAAAGCAATTGAGACAAGGTCTCATTAAAATAATTCTGTCCAACTTTTGCTTCCCTCAGATTCTTATTTATGTTTCATTTAGAGGGGATAATATTGGCTTTGTATTATCTATTTGCGATTTCCCATGAATTACACTTTGAAGAAAATAATTTCTGCATTTAAAATTGCCATAAGCAATTGTAATGGCAGACAGGTATAGTGGACAAAGAAAAAAATAATTAAAATTAAAATTAAATCTAATTCATTTGCAGCAATTTGATGAGCTATTCCCCTGGGAAAGCAGTAACTGTAAAGGCTTATACAAGTGAATATTATTAAATGCCTTTAATTATATAATTACAAAGTCCTCACTCACAGTGGTAGAAGTGGTATCTATCTCTCATGGTAATTTTTAGATGGCCACAATATAGAATTCTTTTCAATTCTTTTTATGTACACTTAATTTTCATGAATTCCCTCTGCATGAGAGGCAAAAGTGGGAAGCTTTTTTCTCACAATGATCCCTGCTGGTACTATAAACACAAATGAACATATCAAACTTAGACCTGAGATATGTGTTAACTACCATAGACTTCATTTACAATTATAATCATGCAAATTTGTGAGTATGAATCCAGAGATACTAAAATGATAAAAGTTCATAATGAAAGCTGTGGTTGTCCATGAGTTATTGATGCTTTTCTATTTTTACACATGAAAATAAATAGTTAATAATGTTGAATTGAATTCTTATTTTGTTGTTTATAAAGCTCCTTGATTTCCTAATAGATTTTTCTTACAATGTCTTTTCACTAAGAAAAAAAAATGTCTAATGGTTCACATTTCTTCTTGATTTATTATTTGATTCATTTGTTCATTCCTCAAGAATCTATCAAATACCTATTTTATTCAGGGATTTGGTTTGATAGTGGGATCATTGCAAAATTTAGGTAAGTCTCATTCACTTACCTCATAGAGTTTCATGATTCAGAGTGGGATAGGTTATAGAGTTAATGATAATATTTTATATTACAATAAAAGTAGAAAATTCTGACATAAGTGCCTTATGATGTCTAAAGGAGAAGATTTTACCATTTGGAAGAATAAGATTAAAGTTTAGGATGTAAGTAGGTTTTGCTCTGGACCTATGCTCTGGACCTTCTGATCTGAGTTATATAGAAGACCAAAAAAGTATATATAATATATATATATATATATATATATATATATATATATATATATATATATATATATGCCAACCATGAATTTGAAAGTATGCAATCTGTGACTGAATTTTGGTTCTTAGTCTAGCATATAGGTTTGCTTCCAGTTTACAAATTTCATTAATTCTAATCTTGTTTCTTTATCTGAGAGCCAGTTTGAGGACTACCAATATCTTACACAAAAAATGGGAGAGAAAAACTTTTTGTGTGGCACATGAATTACCTTTCCAATGTACAAAAATAAAACTAGAGACTCTGGAATCTGCATTATACTTTAGTAAGCCTACCTGCTTTCAGCTTTGCTTAGAGGAAAATAAATGGAGGTTTGTCAACTGATGTGCCATGCAATAGAATTTCTATTTCACTGAGAACCCCTTTGGAATATCTGATAGTAAAGGAAATGGCTGTGGCAGCTGCAAAGCTATCCAAGTCACATGTTTACAAAATGTTTTACAAAATGTAAATTGGAACCCTATAAAATTTAACTTTTGCAGAAGCAGATGATGACTTCCTTAAGATTGTTAAAGATAAATTGTTGACTTGTGAATTCAGTACTAGCAGGACAATTGTTTTTTTTTTTTTTTTTTCCTTGGGGAATGGGTAATTATTACATGAGGATGATAGTTTCCCCAGGATGGAATTCTATCAAGGCAAGATGTCATCCTCAATTCTCTAAAGAGTATACTAATGTAGTAGGTATTTTAGGATAGAAAAAAAATTCAGGTAATAGGAAGATATATTGTAATGGTAAGCTAATACGGAATTGAAATGATACATCTTCACTTTCCTGTTATTTTAATTAGATGCTGAATTTCACACTAGCAACATTATATTAATATTTGAACATAAAAGATTTTTAAAAACATGGATATACTTTATAAAGTCCATCATTGGAATGATGTCCACCAATCATGGACAAATGTGTAAATTGCACCACTAAAGGTGAACACATAAATTGTGTGTACAGGGCCAACATCCAATTTTTGAATGTACTTTCTGCCCTTCAACCAAATTAAAAGCCAAAAATATAATTAGCAAACCATTATATTAATGATGTCAATGAGGACAGGTAATGAATATTTTGTTATATTTGATCTTTGGCTAGTTGATAACCTTTAGTTTCAACATACATATTAATATCTCAGTTTCTCAAATATTAACAGTAAAATGAAAAATTACTTTTTTCACTTCCTGGAAAGTTTTCATATTCATGAACATGAAAAGGAAGTCATGAACTCTTAGAAACAATAATATGTAATGTTGAAAGAAAAAGAAGAAAGGGAAGGGGTGAAAGCCAAGATTGCAGAGAGGACACACACTTCTTTCTGATCTTCTCCTATGACCCTCAACTAATTAGCAAATTCAGGCTCTGGATTAGTTCTGGACTGGAAGAATCCATGAATGTTAGGAGTGCAGCAAATAATAGGAGTGCAGCAGAAGATAATGTCAAATTTGGATCACCAGAAAAGGTCTGTTTCAGTCAGGCACGGAAGGAGGTGGCCAGGTGCAGGCAGGCAGAGCACAGATGCCAGCACACACTGTGCAGTTCCAGGGTGGTGCAGACTCCATACAGTGGAGAACCTACAGAGAAGAATCTAGAGCAGTGTTGAATAATATATGCTGGTTGCAAGCCAGTAGATTAGCAGAGAAGTTATAAAACATCCAACACAAATACTAAAGGTAAATGGTGAACCCCAAATTGCCAGAGTCTCACAGGACCTGGCCACACTACTCAGCACTGGGAGTGAATCAGCACTGACCCCGCACAGCCACAGATGCTTCATTGCCACTTGTAGAGGAAACTTGGAAAACCTCTCTTGCCATAAAAGCAGATCCCAATTAAAAAAAATGAATGAAAAAGCAAAGAGAACTCTAACCATAGATAGTTTTTATTGTGAAAGAGAACAGATTTCAGACCCTGAGGAGACTAAAAGCAGATTGTCTCCATATGAAGAAACAAAAGGTGATATAGCCTGATGCCCCTCACACAAGGCTTTCCTAGAAGAAATTTAAAAAAGGATGTCAAGAGAGAGCTAGAAGAAAAATGGGAAAAGGAAAGGGAAACTTTGCAAGAGGGTCTGGAAAAGGTATATAACTCATTAAAAGATAGATATGAAAAAACGGAAAAAGAAAACAACTCCCTGAAAAACAGAATTTGTGAAATGGAAAAGGTAAATAATTACCAGGAAAACAGAATTTAGGAAATGAAAAACAATTCCATAGAACAAAACACCTCATTTAAAAACTCAATTGGACAAATACAAAAAGAAATAAAAAAATGAAGAAAATAATTCATTAAAAATCAGAACTGAGCAAATGGAAATGAATGACTTGATAAAAGATCAAGAATCAGTCAAGCAAAACCAAAAAAAATGAAAAAAAAATAACTACTTGGGAAAACAACTGACCTGGAAAACAGATCTAAGAGAAACAATATAAGGATTATGGGACTCCCTGAAAATCATGATGAAAAAAAGAGTCTAGACACTATTTTTCAGGAAATCATTGAGAACTGCCCTAATGTCATAAAATCAGGAGATAAAATAGCCAATGAAAAGAATTCACTGAACACCTCCTGAATGAGACCCAGAAATTAAAACCCCAAGGAATAGCATGGCTAAATTTCAGAACTATCAGAAGAAAGAAAAAAATATTAGAAATAGTCAGGAAAAAAAATTCAAATACCAAAGAGTCACAATAAGGATTACCCAGGACCTAGTAGTTTCCACCTTAATGGATTGAAGAACCTGGAATCTGATATCCCAAAAACAAAAGAACTTGGAATGCAGCCAAGAATAACTAACTTGCTAACCTGAGCATTTTCTTCCAGGGAAGAAGATAGTCATTCAATGAAATAAGTGAATTCCATTTATTTCTGATGAAAAGATCAGAGCTAAACAAAAAATTTGACCTCTAAATATAGAACTCAAGAGAAGCATAAAAAGGTAAAAAAAGAACTCAAGAATTGTATTTCTTTTATGGGTATACAAAGAGAGTGCATGTGTAATTTGATTTTACTGCTATAATATAAAAAAGAAACTAGAGGTGGAAAGGGAAGGTACCAGAAAAAAGGGAAAAGTGGAGATAAAATGAGGGAAATTACATCTCACAAAGAGGCAAAGGAAATCTATTATATTTCAGGGAAAGAAGGGAGGGGGATGAACATTGTGTGAATCTTACTCTCATATGATTTGTCTCAAAGAGGAAATATTAGACATATTTGATTTACATAGAAACGTTTTTCAGCTTATTGAAAAGTGGGAGGTGAAAAGCAAAAAGGGAAGGGGCAGGCTAAATAGAAAGGAATACAGAGATAGTAGGGGAAAGGTATAAGAAAGAGAGAGGTCTCTAAGAAGGAGGGATTCTAAAGGAGGAGGACTGCTTGAAGCAAGTGGTGCTCATAAGTTAAATACTGTGGAGGAAGGAAAGGGGAAAAGGAAAGAGAAAAGTATAATCTGGGGTTAAGACTGCAGGAAATACAGAATTCATAGTTTTAATCATAAATGTGAATGGGGTGAATTCTCCCATAAAGCAGAAGCAGCAGACTGGATTAAAAGTCAGAATCCTACAATATGTTCTTTACAAGAAACACATTTAAAGCAGTGATACATATAGAATAAATGTAAAAGGCTGGAACAGAATCTATTATGCTTCAGGTGAAGTAAAAAAAAAAAAAAAAAAAAAAAAAAAGCAGGGTTTGCCATCCTGATCTCAGATCCAGTAAAAGCAAAAATTGATCTAATTAAAAGAGATAAGAAAGGAAATCATATCATGCTAAAGGATACTAGATAATGAAGCAATATCAATAATAAATATGTGCACCAAGTGGTATAGCATGGAAATTCCTAAAGGAGAAGTTAAGAGAGCTATAAAAAGAAATGGACAGCAAAACTATAATAATGGGATATCTCAACCTTGCTCTCTCTCTCAGAACTAGATAAATCAAACCACAAAATAAATAAGAAAGAAGTTAAAGAGGTAAATAGAATATCAGAAAAATTAGGTATGATAGCTCTTTAGACAAAATTGAATGTAAACAGAAAGGAGTACACTTTCTTCTTGGGAGCTCATGGAACCTATACAAAAATTGACCATATATTAGGACATATAAACCTTAAAATCAAATGTAGAAAGGCAGAAATAGAAAACACTTTTTTTTCAGATTATGATACAATAACAATTACATTCAATAAAAATAAAAATTCAAATTCCAGAGGAAAATAGACCAAAAATTAATTGGAAACTAAATAATCTCATACTAAAGAATGAATGGGTAAAACTGCAAATCATGGACACAATTAATAATTTCACCCAAGAGAATGACAATAATGAGACAACATACCAACATATGTGAGATGCAAAGTGGTAATAAAGGGGAATTGTGTATCTCTAGAAGTTTACTTGCATAAAATAGAGAAAGAGAAGATCAATGAATTGGACTTCCAACTAAAAAAGCTAGATAAAGAGCACATTAACCCCCCCAAATCAAATACCCAACTTGAAAATCTAAAAATAAAAGAGCAGATTAATAAAATTGAAAGTTAACAAAATATTGAATTAATAAATAATGCTAAGGGTTGGTTTTATGAACAAACCAATAAAAAAGATAAACCTTTAGTAAATCTGATTAAAAAAAGGAAAGAGGAAAATCAAATTGTTCGTCTCAAAAATGAAAAGGGAGAATTTTCCATCAATGAAGAGGAAATTAGAGCTATAATAAGGAGTTATTTTGCCCAACTTTATGATAAAAATTATGATAACCTAAGTGAAATGGAAGAATACCTACAAAAATATAGATTGCCTAGATTAACTGAGGAGGAAGTAAATTGGCCCATTTTACAAAAAGAAATAGAACACACTATTAATCAGATCTCTAAAAAAAAAAAAAAAAAAAAAATCCCCAGAACCACACGGATTTACATGTGTGTGCTACCAAATATTTAAAGAACAATTAACTCCAATACTATATAAACTATTTGAAAAGATAGGGAATGAAGGGCTCTTAGCAAGTTCCTTTTATTACATAGACATGGTACTGACACCTAAACCAGGTAGGTGGAAAACAGAGAAAGAAAATTATAGACAATCTTCCTAATGAATATTGATGCAAAAATCTTAAATAAAATATTAGTGAAAAGATTAGAGAAAATATCCCCTGTGTAATATACCATGACCAAGAAGGATTTCTACCAGGAATGCAGGGCTGGTTTAATATCAGGAAAACCATTAGTAGAATTGACTCTGTCAATAACCAAATTAACAAAAACCATATGATTATCTCCATGTTGCAGAAAAAGTGTTTGATAAAATTTAAAACCCATTCCTAAAAAAACACTAGAGAATATAGTGATAAATCGACTTTTCTTTAAAATAGTAACATCTATTTAAAAGCATCAGTAAGCATCATATGTAATAGACATAAATTGAAACCATTCCCAATAAGATCAGGGGTGAAACAAGATTGCCCACTATTACCATTATTATTCAATATTGTATTAGAAATGCTGGCTTTGGCAATAAGAGATGAAAAAGAGATTAAAGGAATTAAAGTAGATAATGAGCAAACCAAATTATCACTCTTTGCAGATGATATGATGGTATACTTAGAGAAACCCAGAGAATCTACTAAAAAGCTGTTAGAAATAAACCAAAACTTCAGCAAAATTGCAGGATACAAAATAAATCCACATAAATCATCGGCATTTTTATACATCACTAACAGAATCCAACAGCAAGAGACATAAAGAGAAATTCCATTTAAAATAATCATTGATAGTATAAAATATTTAGGAATCTATCTGCCAAGGGAAAGTCAGCAACTATATATGAGCAAAAATTACAAAATACTTTCCACACAAAATCAGATCTAAACATTTGGAAAAGTATTAAGTACTCTTGAATAGGATGAGTGAATACAATAACAATGACAATACTACCTAAATTAATTATTTATTTAGTGCTATGCCAATCAAATTCAAAGAAACTATTTTACTGAACTAGAAAAATAACAGCAAAATTCTGGAAGAACAAAAGGTCAAGCATTACAAAGGAATTAATGAAAAAAAAATTAAATATAGGTGGCCTAGTTGTATCAAATCTAAGTAGCAGTGATCAAAACCATTTGGTACTGGCTAAGAAATAGACTAGTTGATCAGTGGAATTGGTTGGGTTCATAGGATAAAACAGTCAATAACTATAGCAATCTAGCATTTGAAAAACCTAAAAATCCCAGCTTTTGGGATAAGAATTCACTATTTACAAAAACTGCTGGGAAAATTGGAAACTAATCTGGTAGAAACTAGGTATTGACACACACTTAACACTGTATACCAAGACAAGGTCAAAAGGGGTTCATCATCTAGACATAAAGAATGATATTATAAATAAATTGGAAAAACATAGCATATTTTACCTCTCAGACCTGTGCAGGAGAAAGCAATTTGTTACTAAAGAAGAACTAAAGATCATTATTGATCACAAAATAGATAATTTTGATTATATTAAGCTAAAAAGTTTTTGTACAAACAAAACTAATGCAGACAAAATTAAAAAGGAAGCAATAAACTGGGAAAACATTTTTACATTCAAAGGTTCTGATAAAGGCCCAATTTTTAAAATATAGAGATAATTGACTCAAGTTTATAAGAATTCAAGCCATTCTCCAGTTGATAAATGGTCAAAGGATATGAATTGATAATTTTCAGATGTAGAAATTATAGCTATTTCTGGTCATATGAAAAGGTGCTCCAAATCACTATTGATCAAAGAAATGCAAATTAACACAACTCTGAGATAGCCAATCTGACAGGTGTATAGTATTAAGATGACAGGAAAAGATAATGATAAATGTTGGAGGAGATACGGGAAAATTGGGACATTGACACATTGTTGATGAAACTGTGAACAGATCCAACCATTATGAAGAGCAATTAGGAACTCTGCTCAAAAAGGTATCAAACTGTGCATACCCTTTGACCTAACAGTGTTTCTACTGAGCTTATATCCCCAAAAGTTCTTAAAGGTGGGAAAGGGACCCACATGTGCAAAAATGTTTGTGGCAGCCCTTTTAGTAGTGGAAAGAAACTGGAAACTGAATGGATGCTCATCAATTCTAGAATTATTGAATAAATTATGGTTTATGAATTTTATGGTAAATCACTATTCTGTGAGAAATCACCAATAGGATGGTTTTAGAGAGGTCTGGATAGACTTACATGAACTGATGATAAGTGAAATGAGCAGAACTAGGAGATCATTATATATGGCAACAACAACACTATACATTGATCAATTCTGATGGACATGGCTGTTTTCAACAATGAGATCATCCAAACCAATTCCAGTTATTCAGTGATGAAGAAAGCCATCTATACCCAGAGAGAGGACTATGCAAATTGAGTATGGAACACAACATAACATTTATACTCTTTTTATTATTTTTGCTTGCATTTTTGTTTTCATTCTCAAGTTTTTTTTTGTTTGTTTTGCAGATTTGATTTTTCTTGTGCATCAAGATAACTGTATAAATATGTATACATATATTGGATGTAACATATATTTTAACATATTTAACATGTATTGGACTACCTGTTATCTAGGGGAGGCAGTGGGAGAAAGGAGAGGAAAATTTTGAACAGAAGATTTTACAAGGTCAATGTTAAAAAAAAATTACCCATTTATATGTTTTGTAAAAAAAAGTTATAAAAAAATTTTTAAAAAGTTAAAAGGAAGGCAATAATGGAGAAGAACAGCAAGAAGAAGAAGAAGAAGAAAATAATGATAATCTTAACAATAATAAAGATAAAGGAAGAGGAAGAGGAGGAGGAAGATGAACAAGAACAACAAGAACAAAAAGAAGAGAAAGAGTAGAAATGAATGATTATTGTCCAGCAAATGGAAATACTTAATTTAAATGTTTCATTTTTGTTTTTTGCTGAGTGATAGTCTATGTGTTCATGAAACATTGTTAGATGGTATTCTAGATTTTTCTCATAGAAGAAATAAGTTAAAAGTTACAAATAAGAAAAAGTTGGGAAGCTTGTTTTAGGGTGCATAAGTTAGGTTTCCCTTCAGAAAATAATATGAAGCTTTGTCAATCATATAATGAAATCAGACTGAGTAGATATATACTATATACATAAAACTCTCTTTTTCTCCACTTCTCCCTCCCCTAGAGAACATATAATCCAACATATGTTAAAATAGTGAATGAGAATATTTTAAAAAAATATAATGGTCAAGAAATTTTGGTTTTGTTTATAACATCATTATGTAACAAATCTTGGCAGGAACGTAGCTAAGCAAACCAATCCTCATTGAGAACTGATCGTTTAACCAGATAAGAAGGTCCCGCAAAAAAAAAAAAAAAATACATATTAAAAGAGATTGAACAGACTGAACTTAAAACTTTATTTCAGGAGACTTTATCTATTCCTATATTTTATTCATGTACATAAAATTTCCCCTAGGAACTGCTTTAGCTGCATCCCATAAGTTTTGGTATATTGTCTCATTATTATCATTTTCTTATTGGTTGTATCTATGCTTTGTTTGGCCCATTCATTCTTTAGAATTAGATCATTTAATTTACAATTGATTTTTAATTTATCTTTACCTTGTCCTTTATTGAATGTAATTTTTATTGCATCATTATCTAAAAAAAAAAGTATACTATCTCTCTTTTTATGCTTTTGATTGTGAGGTTTTTATGCCTAATACATGGTCAATTTTTGTGTAAGTAACATTTATAGATGATAAAAAGTTATATTTCTTTCTATTCCTATTAAATTTTATCCAGAAGTTTTTCATATCTAAGTTTTTTTTTATAGATTTTTCTTAACCTCACTAGGTTGTTTCTTGAGGTGTTTTCTGGTTAGATTTCATTGAGGTTGACATTTGTATAATTTTGCCATCTATTTTTTCCTGTAAGTGGCTTAACTTCTCTAAGAATTTTGATATTGTATCACTTGGTGCATATATATTTAGTATCAATGCTGCTTCATTGAGTGTGGTACCCTTTAACAAATTATAGACTTTTTCCTTATCTCTTCCAACTAGATCTATTTTTATTTTTGTTTTATTTGAGAACAGAATTGCTACCTTTGTTTTTTTTTTTGGGGGGGGGTTGTTGTTGTTGTTGTTTGTTTGTTTGTTTGTTTCAGCTGAAGCATAATAAGTTCTGCCCCAGTCTTTTACCCTTACTCTGTATTTTTCAAATATGTTTCTTGTAAACAACATTGCAGAATCTTGTTTTTGAATGCACTCTGCTGTTTACTTACATTTTATGGGAGAGTTTATCCATTCAAATTCACACTTATGATTATAATCTGTTTATTTCCTTCTATCCTATTTTCTCCCCGTATATACTTTTGTTCTCTCCACTCTGTCCCTCCTCAATAATATTTGGTTTCTAACCCACACTCCTCTCAACCTGCCCTCCTTTCTATGATCCATTCTCCTTCTCTTACCTTTTTTCTTTTAGTTTTTCTATCCTCCCTCTTATGCAGTCCCTACTTTTTCTTTCCCCTTTCTCCTCCTCCTCCTTCTTTATAGGCTAAGGGAAATTTCTACACTAAATTGAGTGATTGTTATTCCCTTTTTGAGCCAAAACTATGAGATAAAGATTCAAACAAGTCTCATCCCCTCCCTTATTTCCCTTTATTGTTATAGCTGTTTTGTGCTTCTTCATACAATCTAATTTGTCCCATTATATCTTCTTTCCTCTTTTCCCAATACAATATTTTTTCCAACTCTTAATATTTTTTTTGATATCATCATATCAGACTCCATTCATAGCCACCCCTCCATCCTTTATATACCCCTTTCTAACTGCTCCACTAAAAGATACAATTCTCCAGAGTTACAAGTACCATTTTCCCATTTTTGGATGTAAACACTTTAACTTTCAAGTAATATGTATGTTTACCTTTCTATTCTTCTTTTAAGTCTTGGGTTTGAAGATCAAATATTCTGTGTAGTTTTTTTTTTTTTTCTTTTTCAGTAGAAATGATTGAAATTCACTTATTTTATTGAAGATCCATCTCTTCCACTGAAAGATAATGTACAATTTCACTAAATAGTTGATTTTTGGTTGTAATCCCTAGTCCTTTACCTTCAAGACTATGTTATTCCAGGCCTTCAGTTTTTGATTGTAGAAGTGGTGAGATCCTGTGTGATTCTATTGTTTCTTGATACTTGAATTTTTTTGTTTGTTTTTTCCTAACAGGGTGCAGCATTTTTTCCTTCAGATTAGCGTTCTGCAATTTTGCCACCATGTTTAGTAGAGGTGATAGACGGAATCATTCAATGACTATTTTGCCCTGTTTTCTTTGATGATGTCTTGAAGATTGCTATTCAGACTGTTTTTTGGTCATGGCATTCAGGTAGACTAATAATTAAAAATTTTAATAGCAGTTTATTATTTTAAAATACATGCAAAGATAGTTATCACCATTCACCTTTGAAAAACCTTGTGTTCCAAATTTTTCTTCCCCTACACAATAAATAATCCAATATAGGTTACACATGTGCAATTTTTTTCTGAATATATTTCCACATTTGGCCAACTATACAAGAAAAATGAGATCAAAAAGGGGAAAATGGGAAAGAAAAAACAAGCAAACAAAAAAAGAAAATTCTATATTGTGATTCACATTCAGACCCCAAAGCACTCTTTCTGGATTCAGATGACTCTCTTCATCAGAGAATTGGCTTGAATCACCTCATTGTTGAAAAGAGTCATGTCCATCAGAATTGATCATCATGTAATCTTCTTGTTACTGTATAGATGCTCTTGGTTCTCCTGACTTCACTTAGCTTTTGTTCATGTAAGTCATTCCAGGTCTTTCTAAAATTATCCTGATGATTGTTTCTTATAGAACAATAATATTCCATAACATTCATCTACCATAACTTATTTAGCCATTCTCCAACTAATGGATATCTAATCAGTTTCCAGTTTGTCACCACTAGAAAAAGAGCTGCTACAAACATTTTTGCATATTTGGGTCCTTTTTCTTTTTTTTTTTTTTTTTTTTTTGTGATATCTTTGGGATACAGATCCAATAGATACATTGCTGTATCAAAAGGTATGCATCGTTTGATAGCATAGTTCCAAATTGCTCTCCTGAAAGACTGGATCAGTTCACAACTCCATGAACAATGTATTAGTTAGACCAGCAATTTTTGAATTGTCTCTCCTGAATATTGTTTCCAAGTTGGCTGATTTTCCAATGAGGTACTTTATATTGTCTCCTATTTTTTTTTTTTAGTTTTAAATTCTCAATGTCTCATTGAGTCATTAGCTTTCATTTGCCCAGTTCTAATTTTTAATATGTAATTTATTTTAGTTAGGCTTTTTTTAAATCTCTTATTCCACTTCATTAATTCTACTTTTCAAAGTGGTATTTTCTTCAGTGGATTTTTTTTGGTTACATTTGACCAATTGTGATTTTTAAGGAATTGTTTTCCTTTTCCAAGTTGATGAATCTTTTGCATATCTCAACTTTCTTTTCCAAGTTTTTATTCTACCTCTCTTATTTGCCTTTTAAAATCTTTTATGAGTGATTCCAAGAAGCCTCTTTGAGCTTGAGACCAATTCATATCACTCTTTGTCTGAGTTGGTGTTTTGGTCTTCTTTGTCACCATAGTAGCTTTCTGGGATTAAAGTTCTTTTCTGTTTCTTGCTCCTGTTTCTTCCTTCTTCCCCTTCCTTCCTTCCTTCCTTCCTTCCTTCTTTCCTTCCTTCCTTCCTTCCTTGCTTCCTTCCTTCCTTCCTTCCTCCCTCCCTCCCTCCCTTCCTTCCTTCCTTCCTCCTTTTTTCTTTGCTTCTTTCTTTTTTCTTTCTTTCTTTTTATTTCTCTTTCTTTCACTGGAAAGTCTAAATCAAGGGCACTGTATTTAATTTTATTTTCAACATAGTATGAGGAACGTTGATAAACTGGATTACCTGCATAGTAAGGTAAAGGTGATGAACATAATATAACAAAGACACAAGGAGATATTGATGATTTTTGGTTAGAGAAGAGAAAACATGAAAACTGCCTTCTGCTATTTGAAGGATTGTAAAATGGAAGAAGTATTGGGTTTGTTTTGTTTAGCTCTGGGTGGACAAATTCATTGGGAGCAGTGATGAGTTGAATGCTTTTAAAGTAACATGTGGGAAAAATAAATAAACAAAAAACAACTCTCCAAGTCCCCAATAACTATGAAATCTAAAAAATGGAATAGGTTGCAATTTTATTTAGGAAGTTCTACATATGCTATTTTAAAGGTATTCAAGGAAAATATCCTTCAGAATCTGTAAAAATGATTTAACGTTGATGTTTCCATCTTATTAGAAATGAAATTAATATATCTCTAAAGCCTCTTCAGTTCAAAAATAGAAAAGCATTGCATATGCAAAAAAAAAGTTGAATCTAGGGCTAGGTCTCCTGGGTTCTACTCAGTATCTTATTATCAATGTGATTTTTGAATTTAAATACTCTTCTAGTTCTTACATTCTGTGTAACTAGGCTAAGGTCAGTAGAACTTTGTTTTATAGTAGACAATTTAGAGGCTTTTTGCAACTCTATCTCTGAGAATAAATAAACTCTTGAATGACCACTTATTTGTAGTCTAGTCATAGAGCTTATTATATCCTTTAGTAAACTAGAAACCTTTTGGTACTCAAGGCCACTGCTTCCTCTTGATATCTGCCCCATTTTCAAAAACAACTACTTATGGTTGTGATACTAACTTGTATGCCATGGCATGCATAAGATATCATACCCTTACCTATAGATTCAAAATAACCTTTAGGTTATTTTTTATTTTTAAATTTTGGACCTCTGAACCCTTTCAAGATATATTGGAATTTCCTGGCTGGATTTCTTTTTTAAGGACTATGCCAAAACTAAAGCCACTCTGATTCTCATTAATCGCTTAGTTTTAATCATTGAATGGATGAAGCCGAAGTCAAACTGAGACTTGTTGAAGACCTTAACTTAAAAAAATACAAAATCTCCCATTTAATCAAAGGCCATCTTCCCACTGGACCCAGGTGATCTTGCCTAACCCTTCCTCACTTAAATCCAGTTCACTTACATGTCATAGCATCACCTCCCTGATTTGATGATCCTTTTGAGAATGAAAGATAAATAAATACAACAGCTTGTATGGTTCTTACACATTGTGTTTAAAAAATAATCTTTGTGTTCTCTTTAACAAACCATAAATTCACATAAAAAACAAAATATGGATAAAATATTTTGTTCAAATATATTATTGCTTATTTATGCTATTCATAGGTACACAGTTATACCTGGAACAAAGAAGAGAGGTACAGAAATTGTCCCTCCCTGTTTTTGCCAGCTGTATTGCTGTCTAAGAAGGCTTATATATATTGAAAAGAGATACACCCTCCTCTAATTGACAATAACCATGAAATATCCTACTACTTGTAAACTGTTTTGCCAGTATAGAGTATTTGGGAAAATATCTTAAACTTTTCTTTAGAGGTTAATCCATTTCTGGTCTGGATATGGGACAAAAATACTAGCAACCAAATAATACTTGTTATTGTTTTGTTTACATTAATTTATTTTATACTGAGTTGAAATATTCCCAGGGATTAAAATAGATATGTGGCACTACATGTGCGTTGCTCAGCTGCTGAATGCACAGATAGCAAAACATTAGTTAGGAAATACTACAATATTGGTTCTGTAATATACAATTTGTTTTTTTGTTGGGGGATAGTTTGGGAGATCAAAGTTGTTTCAGTGAAATATTACATCACTTCAAGATGTATGCCAGCTATTATTTTATAGCTTAAGGGTTTTGAACGCTCTTCATTTCAAAATATAGTTGGTGATTAATTTTATTGAATAATAAAAATCCTAAGAACACTTTCATAGCCAAAAATTAACTTAGAAGTATAATTTCACATGTGAATCTTCTTTTTAAATTTTCAATTCATTCAGTGTTCAAGGGATCAAGGGAAAGAAATCCTTTGCAAAATTTAACAAAGTGCTAATAATAAAAACTTCATGAAAAATGGACCAAAAGCCCTAAGAAGAGCTCTTTGAATTCAGGCAAGCTACAATTCATTCCAAGTTCTGGGTAATACAAAAGTATTTGCATATGAAAAGTCTTTGTAATATTTGCTTCCATTCTTGTAAGCCTTGGAAGCTTTGACTTTGATTTTGCAAACTGTAAAAAAAGAACAACAAAAAATATTTTCTCCAGATGTGTAGAGATGCTTAGCCTACAATATCTATTTTCCCACACCAGCTGCTGAGGGATATTCTATGGTTGGTTAGTTTCCATTTTACCAAGATGTTGTTTTGAATACAGTTTGACTTTGCTTTAGGCAGTGTTTTGGGGATGAGGATAAGGAATATGGAGTTAAACATGCTAGGTATCCAAAGGAGAAAAATTAAGTGTGAGCCAAGACATTAACATATTCCAGAAGCTGTTACGTTTTCAGTTTTTAAAAACATTCTCATAGAATAGTAATTTTAAAGTGTAAAATAAAAAGAAACTGCTTAGAAGAAACATAGAACTGTTATTTTAATTGTTTTGCTATATCCTGCCCTTGGTTATGAAGCTTGTCAAGCTTCTTAGCTTAAGTTTTCTTTGGGATGATTTAATTTTTTGTGTTTTATTGAGGCAGATGTTTATCTGATGGAGAGATATAAAGAAACCTTGCATGGAAACCAGAAGTGAGTTCTATCTTCTAAAAATTCACTGTAGATCTGAATGCAGCATGAATAGGAAATAAAAGCCTGAGCCCACAAATGACAAAAACTTACCTTCCTTGTCAAAGCCTAAAAGAAACATTTTCTGAAGTTACAGCATAACTAATCTTCCATGCTCATTAAATTGTATGATGTTCTTATTCACACTGAATGACTTTTACATTTTTCTCAATTAGGCAACAAATGTAGTGTTTGTATGAAGCATGGAAGGATAAACTCCTGTATTTGGGCCTCCTCCAGATGACAACAGATGGACCATTGGTACTATTTTGTTAAAGAACATCCTATTCTGACAGTTTTTTCTTACATAATATTTAGTGAATTTGAGCTTTTTATGGCATTTTTTTCTACTAAATGGAGTGTGACTCCAAGAATTGTTTGTTTTCTTTTTATAAAGTTATGACTGGTTCAGATCATGAAATCTGCATCGAGATATTGTTAAGCCATATAATTTGTACAATTAGTAAATTGGGTTCTTTGTACAATTGAAAATGCATCTGGGCAGCATGAATGAAGAGACAGAAAACTATTTAAGTCACATAGGAATGTTCATGAATTCATGAATATACATAATCTTCTAATGTTCCATAAACCCCTCCCTCTAATATTTTATTGTGAAATAGGAAAGAATTCATGGGAACATTTAGGCCATGTCTTTTACCACATTTAGCAATATTTATTAATCTTTAAAATTCTTAGTTAGATTTATTGAATATTGACAAAGTTAACAGGTGACAAAATTAATTGGAAACTAAATCTCCTAGCATTTCTCCCTTCCATCAGAATTTCCTTGAATGCCCTTTATACAATTGCAGCAAGGTTGTATGACTTCTTAGAGAAGCCTATATTAAAATCTTGGCGATTATTTTATAGCAATAAAAAAGTGAATGTATTAGAGGAGGAAGGAATTGTGAGTAGAGGGGAAGAAGAAAGATTTCTAAATTTTATTCTCAAAGTGGAACAATTGGAAGATGGATTAAGATTTGGCTACATGATATAGAATGTTTATTTCTAACAGCAATATTTTCCAGTGATTTTTGGTTGTAATAATAATCACAATAATTATCATATATAGCACATTCATGTTTCTAAATTCTTTATACATATGCACACATAAAATATCACTTTATTCTCATAACAGCTTTCAGAACTAAGTGCTATTATTGTCCTTATTTTATATATGAAGTGACTTAAGTAGACAGACGTTAATGACTTGTTCAGGGTCACACAATTAGCAAATACCTGAGGCTGGAAATGAATTTAGGACTTCTTCACTCTAGGTCCAAAGCTCTATCCACTGTAACAGTTTAATTTTAAGGCATAGGAAAATACAGTCTTCAAATAACTGAAATTGAGAGTGAGAGGGCAATAGAGACATGTGGTAGTTGTGAAAGAGATACAGAAATTTCTAAAAAAAATTTATAAAAGAAGTCATTCAAGTAATGTATGAATATAAAAGATGATGTTCTCTTCACATGGTAACAATAAAGAACAAACTATTTCCTCCATTGATAGCTATTATGTAACAACAACGATAACAAGATAAGCTCTCCAATATGTTGGATTGATTCTTTTCATGCAACTTATGGAGATAGGAACAAGAGAATTCCAAAATAGACAAACATGATGGAGCATGAGATAATAGATTTAGAGATAGACGTGCTTTTAGTATAACCTCCTCAACGTATAGATGAACTAAGTCCAGAAAAGTTAAATGGCTAGACTCTCTGTTACATCTAGGTTTTAATTATATATTCTTCTGCTTAGCTTTTTAAAAAATTTTTAATAGCTTTTTATTTACAAGTTATATGCATGGGTAATTTTACAGCATTGACAATTGTCAAACCTTTTGTTCCAATTTTCTCCCTCCTTCCCCTGACCCCCTCCCCTAGATGGCAGGATGATCAATACATGTTAAATATGTTAAAGCATAAATTAAATACAAAATAATTATACATGTCCAAACCATTATTTGCTGTACAAAAAGAATCAGACTCTGAAATATTGTACAATTAGCCTGTGAAGGAAATCAAAAATGCAGGTGGGCAAAAATATAGAGATTGGGAATTCAATGTAATGGTTCTTAGTCATCTTTCAGAGTTCTTTTGCTGGGTGTAGCTGGTTCAGTTCATTATTGCTCCATTGGAACTGATTTGGTTCATCTCATTGCTGAAGATGGTCAGGTCCATCAGAATTGATCATCATATAGTATTGTTATTGAAGTATATAATGATCTTCTGGTCCTGCTCATTTCACTCAGCATCAGTTCGTGTAGGTCTCTCCAGGCCTTTCTGAAATCATCCTGTTGATCATTTCTTACCGAATAATAATATTCCATAATATTCATATACCACAATTTATTTAGCCGTTCTCCAATTGATGGGCATCTACTCAGTTTCCAATTTATGGCCACTAAAAAGAGGGCTGCCACAAATATTCTTGCACATACAGGTCCCTTTCCCTTCTTTAAGATCTCTTTGGGATATAAGCCCAGTAGTAACACTGCTGGATCAAAAGGTATGCACAGTTTGATAACTTTTTGCTGCTTAGCTTTTATAAGCAACCTTTTCTAACCTGGCCCCAACCTTTCCTTTTTGTTTCACTAGACATTATTCTCTGTAATCTATCCAGATATTTTCCTTTGTTCCTTACTTATCATACTAAATCTTCTGTCTTGTCACCTATGTACTAAATGTCCACATGGGGAAGGACTTCCTCCTTTTCTCATCTCAGGATATTTTCTACTACTTCAAGGAACAGTTCAAGCACCACCTTCTATATAATGCCTTTCTTGATTCCCTAATCCTCATTCAACTGCTAGTATTTGCTTTCCTAAATTACCATGTATTTATTTATTTATATGTTTAATTATATTTAACTATTTTGTGTTTATTGTCTCTCTATGTAAACTCCATATGTATGCATATGTATATATGTATGTGTGTATGTACAATTATAAATACACACATACATATCTACCTATCTCTCATCTATCTGTCTATTATCTATCTATAATTGTTGCATTCCACATTAGAATATAAGCTCCCTTATAGTAGGAGTTTATATCTTTACTGACTAGAACATTTCTTGACACACTGTAGAAACCAGATGTTTCTTAATTTCTCATTCAGAACTGCTAAAAAAAAAGAGTAAGCATCAACAATAAGCTTGAAATCCAGATCATCTTTCTTAAAATTTATTTTTATTAAAGCTTTTTGTTTTCAAAAACATATGCATAGATAATTTTCAATCTTCACACATGTAAAAACCTGGTATTGCAAATATTTCCCTCCCACCCTCCATTATATGCCAAGTAATCTAATATATGTTAAACATCTTTTTTTCTATATGTATTTGCACAATTATCATGCTGTACAAGGAAAAAAAACATAAAAAAGGGGGGAAAAAAAGAAATAAAACAAAATGTAAGCAAACAACAAAGAAAATGAAAATGCTTTGTTGTGATCCATACTCAAGTTCTCACAGTCCTCTCTCTGGGTGTAGATGTCTCTCTCTCCATCACAAGAGTATTTAAACTGGCCTGAATTAACTCACTGTTGAAAAAACAAAACAAAACAAAACAAACAAACAAACAAACAAACAAACAAAAAACCCAGGTCCATAAAACTGATCATTGTATCTTCTTGTTGCCATATACAATGATTTCTTGGTTTTGCTCACTTTACTTAGCATCAGTTCATGTACGTCTCTCCTAGCCTTTCTGAAATCATCCTACTAATCGCTTCTTATAAAACAATAACAATCCATAGCATTCATATACCATAACTTATTCAGCTATTTTCCAACTGATAGGCATCCACTCATTTTTCAGTTTCCTGCCACTACAAAAAAGAGCTGCTACAAATATTTTTGCACATGTGGTTCCCTTTGTGTGTGAAAAATATTTTGTAATTGTTTTCATAGTTCCTTACTTTGCCTTGTCAGGTAGACTCCCAAATATTTATGTTATCTTCAGTTATTTTAAACGGGATTTCTCTTTGTATCTTGCTTTTGGACATTATTGTTAATATATAAAATGCTTATGATTTACGTAGATTTATTTTGCTGAAGTTATGAATGTTGGTAGGAGTTTTTTAGTGGATTCCCTAGGATTCTCTAAATATCATCTGAAAAGAGTGATAATATGGTTTTTTATTATGTATTCTAATTTCTTTAATTTCTTTTTCTTTTCTTCTTGCCAAAAGTAACAATTCTAATACAATATTGAATAGTAATGATGATCTTATTGGAGATGGTTCTAATTTAACCCCATTGTGTTTGATGCATGCTGATGGATTTAAGTAGGTGCTACTGATCCTTTTAAGGAAAATTTCATTTGTTCTTGTATTTTCTAATGTTTTTAATAAGAATGGTTGTGGGATTTTATCAAATTCTTTTTCTGTATCTATTGAGATAACCATATGATATTTGTTAGTTTGGTTACTGATATAGTCAATTACATTATAAGTTTGTCTAATACTGAACCAAACCTGCATTGTTAGTATAAATCTTACTTGGTCATAGAGTTTTATCTTGATGATGACTTGCTGTAATCGCTTTGCTAATATTTTATTTAATTCATTATTAATTAACTTCAATATTCATTAGGGACATTGTCTATAACTTTCTTTCCTGGTTTTGACCCTACCTGGTTTAGGTATCAACACCTTGCCTGTATCATAAAAAGAATTTTTTAGGATTCCTTCTTTCCTTACCTTCCCAAACAGGTTGCATGGTATTGGAATTAATTGTTCTTTAAATGTTTGGTAGAATTCATATGTAAATTCAACTGGTCTTGGAGATTTTATCTTAGGGAGTTGATTAACAGCTTGTTCAATTTTTTTTCCTAGTGCCATTTGAGTAATTTACTTCATTCTCTGTTAATCTGGGCAATCTATATTTTTGTAAGTATTCATCCATTTAATTTAGATTATCATATTTATTGGTATACATTTGGGCAAAATAGCTCTTAATTATTGCTCAAATTCCTCTTCATTGGTGTAAAGTTCATCTTTTTCATTTTTCATCCTAACAAGTTAATTTTCTTCTTTCCTTTTTTCCAGTCAACCTAACTAAATATTTATTTATTTTGGTGATTTTTTTCATAAAACCAACCCTTAGTTTTGTTTATTAATTCAACAGTTTTTTAAAAATTCAGTTTTATTAATCTTCCCATTGATTTTCAGAATTTCAAATTTGGTATTTAATTGGGTGATTTAAATTGTTCTTGTTCTAGATTTTATAATTGCATGCTAATTATTGATTTTTTTCTTTCTCTGTTTTATGCAAATAGAGATATAAACCTTCCCCTAAGAACTGCTTTGGATGCATCCCATAAATTTTGGTATGTTGTCTCATTAATGTCATTCTCTTGGATGAAATTATCAGTTGTATCTATGATTTGTTGTTTCAACCACTCATCCTTGAATATCAGACTATTTATTTTCCAATGAATTTTTGGTCTATTTCCCCTGGTCCTTTTTTTACATGTAATTTTTATTTCATCATGATATGAAAAAATGTATTTACTATTTCTGCCTTTCTGCATTTCATTTTTAGGTTTTAAATACCCTAATAGATGGTCAATTTTCATATAAGTTTGATATGCCACAGAGAAAAAAAATATACTCCTTTCTGTCTCCATTCAATTTTCTCCAAAGGTCTATCATACCTAACTTTTCTAAAATGCTATTTATCTCTTTAACTTCTTTCTTATTTATTTTGTGATTTGATTTATCTAGTTCTGAGAGGAAGTTTGTGATCCCCCACTAATATAGTTTTGCTGTCTAATTCTTCTTGCAGCTCTCTTATTTTCTCCTCTAGGAATATAGATAATATACCACTTGATATATATATATATATATATATATATATATATGTTTAATATTGATGTTAATTCATTACTTTGACATAGCAGAGGACTTGTGTAGTTCAGTACAACTATGATCTATACTGTGCAGTATTACTGGAGACAGGTAATTGTAGAGAGTTCTAACAAAATATGATCCACTGGAGAAGGAAATGGAAAAGTACTTCAGTACCTTTGACAAGAAAACTACATAGATAGTATGTGGACTTTGGGAGATAAGAGGACAGAAGAACTTGGTATGCTATGGGTCTCTGGGTCATGAAGAGTCATACATGACTAACAACTGAACAACAAAAAATCAACAACTCTAACACTAATACTTCTCCTTTCTACAATCCCTCCAATATTGTCAGATATGAGATAAAACCATAGTTGAGCTTTTTTTTTTTTTGTTGTTATCACTGGTAATAATTAGATTCCTTTCCTCTATTACTATAGTGATCAAATTAGCTCCAAAATGTTTCACTTCTCATTTAGATATCTCTAACAGATCTGTCTGACTCAAGTTTCTTATCACTGCATCAGTATTGTAAAAGATATTGACAAAAAGATTTTCCTTAAGAAGTGACATGCTTGATCCTTAAGTCACACCCAAAATAGTAAACATTGTTTCTTCTTATCTTCTTGCCTTCAAAACTTTTCATTCCATAAGTTTTCTTCTTCATTCATAAAGCCCCAGTAGTTCTACCAAATATTTCATCTATTGTGTGGACTATTGCAATAGCCTTCTAATCCTTCCTGCTTTCTCATTCTTTTTGACTCAAGTGCTAGCCCATTATCTTATCTTCTACTTATCTGCCAAAATGATTTTTCTAGAGTACAAGTTTGCCTATGATTTCTTATTTTCTTATTAAAATATTTCTATTGTCTTATTTACCTTCAGTATCAAATATGAGGACTTCTGTCATTTAAAACATTATGCTTTCCTTTATACATTTTTTAAAACTTTATTCTCATTTATATTTTCTACAGTCCAGCTGTATTGGTATGGGTACTATATACTGTTCCTACCTATGATAGTCCTCTCAACTCTGTGCATTTGCTTTGGCTTTCCCACATGACTGAAATACTTTAATGTTCCTCATGACTGAAACATATATAAATACCTCCGATTTCTAGCTTCCCTGAATTCCTTAATTCCTTTAAGACTTAGCTTGAAACCTTATATCTGCTAGAGACCATTCTCAGTTTCTCTATTTCCTCTGAATATCCATTTGTGTTTTCCTTTTATATTACCTTTCTTTTTGTGCTGTTTCTCTTATAATTACAGAATTATTTTCATGTTGTTTACTCTATTTTAATGGCAACATCTTGATCAGCTATGACTGAATTAGGTATTCTCAGCAATTTAATGATCCAAGATGACTCTTAAGGATTTATGATGAAAAATGCTATCCTACTTGGAGAAAAAACTGAAGGTGTTGGGTACAGATTGAAATATTACAAATATTTTTGCTAATAATCTCCTTTCTGAAGCATCCTTCTTGCCTATACCAGATAAATCTTCCATATGCACAGGTATGTTCAAATCATTACTCTGTTCAAAACTTTTCAATAGTGACTCGATGAGAGTAAAAGAGCAGATTGCAAAAACTTGTTTGAAGCTTAAAATAAAAGAAAACAAAAAAAGAACAAAAAACCCTAAGATGTTGGCAACTGCTCCTATCACTTCCTGACGAATAGAGGGTGAAAAAATGGAAGCAATGTCAGATTTTATATTATTAGGCACAAAGTCCATTGCAGATGGTGACTGTAGCCATGAATTTAAAAGATTCTTGTTCATTGGAAGGAAAATAATGGCAAATCTGGAGACCATGTTAAAAAGTAGAGACATCACACTGCCAACAAAGATGCATATAGTTAAAACTACATATTTTCCTGTAACAACATTTGTCTGTGAGAGTTGGACTATAAGGAAGCTGGGTGCTGAAGAATGGATGCTTTTGAATTGTAGTTCTGGAGAAGACTTTTGAGAAAAGAAATCAAGTAAGCCAATATTAAAAAAAAAACTGACTTAGACTAGTCATTTGAAGGACAAATACTGAAGCTGAAGCTAAAAAACTTTGCACACTTAATGTGAAGACAGGACTCAATGGAAAAACCCTGATGCTGAGAAACATTGCAAAAAAAAGGAAAAGGAGATGGCATTGGATGAGAAGGATAGATCATATCATGGAAGCTACAGACATGAATTTGTACAGACTTCAAAAGATAGGGCAATATAGATAGGCATAGTGTGGTCTGGTCCATGAGGTCAGGAAGAGTTCAACATGACTGAATGACTGAAAAATGATACCTCCCTAGTAAAGTCCAAACTTAACCAAATGTTCATGACTATTCAAACAATAGTGGAGCTATCAATTTCTAGTATTATTAGGGCTTTACCTCTCCATGCACATAATGCTGAAGTCATTCTGAACTACTTGTAGACTCCTATAAATATTCTGTTTTTGTTCCCTGTGCTTTTCTTCCACAATTCCTTCCACAACCTCCATCTTTACTTTTTGAAATCCTGCTTATGCTTTGAGATATATATTGAATACCATCCCATCAGTGAAGCTTTTTTTTTTATTCAACTTAACTGAACAAATTCAATAAGAGTATCCTCCATGTAAGATAAAGGAAATTTAGAAAAAAAGGGAAAATATGATCTCTACTTTTAAGGACTTTATATTCCTCTAAAGTAATGCAATTTGTAGAGACATAACTTTACAGCAATATGAGAAAGGAAAGACAGTTTTAAAATGGAGGCATCGGATAAATCTTCAGTATAAAATTTGGCACCTGAGCTCAACTTGAAATTGACAAAGTACTAGAAGAATTGAATCATATCTAATTGATATACCTGAAGAAGTATTGATATGAAATAAAATAGGTCTGCCAGCAATCTAAAATATGCTCATTATCAATGATAGTAGAACAGAAGTATTTGTACTTAATTCATGTTATGGGGAGAAGCAGCAGTTTGGGTATTATGCTAGGGAATAGAAATAATGTTCCAAAAATGAGATGAAAAAGAATGCTAGTAATTGATTAAATACATATGATTATAATTGATTAAATATATACAAAAGGAGGAAATGTTAATATTTGGAGCAGGGACTCTAGTTTTGGCTTTCTTTGTATCATCAACATTTAGCATGATACTCGTAATATACTTGCTTATTAAAAGCAGCGAGCAAAGAAACTGGAAACTGAGTGGATGCCCATCAATTGGAGAATGGCTGAATAAATTGTGGGTATATGAATGTTATGGAATATTATTGTTCTGTAAGAAATGACCAACAGGATGATTTCAGAAAGGCCTGGAGAGACTTACACGAACTGATACTGAGTGAAACGAGCAGGGCCAAGAGATCATTATATACTTCAACAACAATACTATATGATGACCAATTCTGATGGACTTGGTCATCCTCAGCAATGAGGTCAACCAAATCATTTCCAGTGGAGCAGTAATGAACTGAACCAGCTACGCCCAGTGAAAGAACTCTGGGAGATGACTAAAAACCATTACATTGAATTCCCAATCTCTATATTTTTGCCCACCTGCATTTTGGATTTCCTTCACAGACTAATTGTACAATATTTCAGAGTCTGATTCTTTATGTACAGCAAAATAACAGTTTGGTCATGTATACTTATTGTGTATCTAATTTATATCTTAATATATTTAACATCTACTATTTAACATAACTATTAACATCCCCTGCCATCTAGAGGAGGGGGTGGGGGAGAGGAGGGGAAAAATTGGAACAAGAGGTTTGGCAATTGTCAATGCTGTAAAGTTACCCATACATATAACCTGTAAATAGAAGGCTATTAAATTAAAAAAAAAAGCAGCAAGCAAAATCTAACTCAGTAACTGAATAGCTGAATTATCTTCAAATCCATTAACTTCATTGACTTGCTATTGCCGTCAGGATAAATATAATTTTCTTATTTCAGTTTCTAAAGATGTCATCACATGGTCTCAAACTGTGTTTTATGCTCTAAGAAATGAGCCTCCCCTTCCACCTTCATAAATGTCCATATCTCTGTTTCTCAATGTGATACTCCATTTATGTCCATTGAGTGTATTAGCTGTATTCTTCATTCCTGAAATCCTATTCCTTGTTACTTCACCTCATAGATATATTTTCTTTCAAGATACAAGTCTTTTGTGATCTCTTCAATATCTTATACCCTTCCTCTTAAACTACCTTGTGAATTTATTGCTTTGTATATGTTGGTATTTATTCTTTTTCTATTTGCATTATATATTCTCTATTTGTGTATATATAAATATTGTATTTATATTTATGTATATATTTATATATATTTGTGTATATGCTTTATCTCTTTTATCAAATATCAAAGCTCTTTGAGAGCAGGAATTGTTTCACTCTGAATTCATTTACTAGAAAAGAGCCAGGAATACAAATTGATATGAAACTTTTGTATAGTTAATCAATGATAAACTGATAATCACTTCAGAAATTACTGCTTCATTCAAATATGATTTCCTGTGAACTGTACCTGATATATAGTTAATATAAGTGTGTTGATTAACATCTAATTAGTTTATTTCTTATTCTATTTTGCTGTGTTCCCCATGGTTAGAATTGGACAAGAGCATTATGTGATCATCATATTTAAAGTTTTCTAACTCTCCTTGAAGAAAATCATAATGCAAAACTGTACAACCTCCAAATAGTTTACTTTTTTAAATTATCATTTATTGAGAGCAGATCATATTTTATATTGCTATCTCTACAACTTCTAGCCAGCTATCTCTGAATTGTTCTTAGAATGATCAATCAGTATAAAAGTATATAACAAATTAGTTCACCCATTTTTTTTTGCCAAATGTTCATTGAATTTTTTCTATCTTGTCATTCCCTACTATCCTTCATGTTAGCTTAGATTACAATGATCTTCACATTGTTTCTTGTTTATGCTTATCTTCCCAATCACCAAGTAAAATAAAACATACCATGATATATTTTTGTTGCTATAGTGTATAGTCTGTAACCCATTATTCTACTTACCTCTATAATGAGCTATACTTCCATTACATTGAAAATCACTTTATTTTCAAGTTTAATTTACCATAAGAATGTCCTTATGCATATGTTTGAGTAGATTCAGTTTTATCTAAAAATATTAGTAATAGAAAAAAATAGAAAATAGAGTAATAACGTTTAAATTAATGTTTGTTTTCCTCTAACATTATGATTCTTAGCAAAAATACACATAAAATATTCTTTGCACAGAAACTGGCAAAAACAATATTTGCAGAAATTTAGAAATATAGTTTGACTGATCATGCAACAAAAATGAGAGTCAATAAATGAATAGCTCTAAAAGTTTATTAATCTGTACTAGAAAACTTTTAAAAAATAATTGTACATTTATTTGGAATATTATGTTTCACATAGAGGGAAGGAGGGAAAGAAATTTGTTAATGTCTGTTGATTGAGGAAGCAAGAATACATGGCTTAAAAACTTAAAAGTATATCTTTTCTTTCAAATGGTAATGGAAAACTACAATATGACCTTTAGTGCATTTCTAAAAGAATTTAGAAATTCACCCATGAGATGAAGATATTTTTTTACCAACAGAATGGAGGATTAAAGATTTTCTTTGATCTTCACAGTCTCTCTGAATACCCCCACATAAGACTGAAGTGGAAGATATAATTTAATTGCAGCCATCTCTATAAGCTATGGCAATTAAAAGTCTAATGACATTATCTAATGAATTAACAACAGAGAAAGCTAAGTGATAAATTTTTAACATGGATTATTTAGCCACATTTTCTTATGGACACTCCCCACCCCATCCCACATCTTACTCTGGCAAAGCAGCAAAATCAGAAACATGAATCTGTGCCCTAGGATCCACTCAGAAATTTCCTTGCTCCTTCATCAGTATCTACAAATACAATTTGGTTCTGTTCTCAGCTTTTCTGTAGAAACTATCAATATAACTCAAACCTATTCTGCCTCCTTCCCTTGCATTCAAAAATGGTAAAGAAAGAAAAATAGAAAACACAAAATGAAATGGATTAATATTGTCTAGGGGAAGGGTGAAGAAGGGAGGGAAGGAGAAAAATATGGAACACAGGTCTTGCAAAGAGGAATGGTGAAAGCTATCATGAATTTGAAAAATAATAAAAAAAAGCTTTTATTTAAAAAAAAACTCACTTCATTAGTGATCAATAAGAGCAATAAAAGCAACAGCAATGATCATTACATATTTTTCTAAAAATGAAAAAAATAGATGTAGATGAAAATGATTTGGGTTGCAGAGCAGTTTTTTTGCACTCTTATAAAAGAGAATAGAGAACTACAGCAGGATACCAGCATATCAAGGGAACACAACAGGTTTGAAGAAAAGAGCACTGGCATACATTTAAGACTAAATTTTATCTCCTTAGAAGTTACTTGAGGCCAGGATTAGTTGGGCTTTGTTGAAAGTGACTTCCTCAGCCTAAGATTATCCAGAGACAATTTTCTGCTTCAACCCTGAGAGTATATCTCCGCCCCCAAAAAAAGAGTCAGAAAGTGAGAGAAGTAAGAAAGGGGAAAAAAGGAAATTATCAAAGGTCTCACAAAGTAGAAAATCATCTAAAAATCTTCAACACAGAGATAAATCAACAGGGAAGATACTAATCACAGATTTGACTTACAGATCATATAATTAAATCTAAATATCTCTAAGCAAATAATTAAAATGAGAAGGAAATTGAATCAATCCCTGATAAAGAAGATTCTATAGAATCCCAAAAGAACATAAAGCCACCACAGGATTTTTAATGGTTCAGGAAGGAAATAAAAGTCATGATTTTGTGACCCAGCCAAAATACATAATAAAAAAATTGAATTTATTGAGGTGATTCTTTACAAAGAAGTAAAAGAGAGAATTGAATAATACAAATATATAGAAACGAAGGACAATTTGTAAAATATGAAAGAGGAAAAGGAAGAAGCAATATTGATAATGTAAGCCATGCTTTGTATAAAAGGAAAACATGTCAATTTTGAAGATACAGTGTCTAGAAACTAATTAAAGACAATTCATTTAGAAGACGCAATAATTAGAAAAGCATAAACACAATAGCATAAGAAATAATACAAGAATGCTTTTTAGAACTTCTGAATACAGAAACCAAATTGCTAATTGAAAAATTCAGAGATAGCTTCCAAGAAACAAGTCAATAAAACAAAACAACAACAAAACTTGTGCTAAAAATTTCAAAATGCATAGTTTAATTTTAAAATTTCAATGATAAGGAAAATTTTATTCAAGGTCCAGAAGAAAGACCCCTTAATATAAAGTGATTGAGATTGGGTGAAACAGCAAATCATAGACATAATTAATAACTTCACCCAAGAAAACGACAATAATGAGACATCAAACCAAAATGTGTGGGATGCAGCCAAAGTGGTAATAAGGGGAAAGTCCATATCGCTAGAGGCCTACTTGCATAAAATAGAGAAAGAGAAGGTTAATGAATTGGGCTTGCAACTAAAAATGCTAGAAAAGGAACAAATTAAAAAACTCCCAGTCAAACACTAAACTTGAAATTCTAAAAATAAAAGGAGAGATCAATAAAATTGAAAGTAAAAAAACTATTGAATTAATTAATAAAACTAAGAGTTAGTTCTATGAAAAAAACCCCAACAAAATAGACAAACCCTTAGTAAATCTGATTTTAAAAAAGGAAAGAGGAAAATCAAATTGTTAGTCTTAAAAATGAAAAGGGAGAACTCGCCACTAATGAAGAGGAAATTAGAGCAATAATTAGGAACTACTTTGCCCAACTTTATACCAATAAATTCAACAACTTAAATGAAATGGAAGAATACCTTCAAAAATATAGTTTGCCCAGATTAACAGAGGAAGAAGTAAATATCCTAAACAGTCCCATCTTAGAAAAATAGAACAAGCTATTAACCAACTCCCTAATTAAAAATCTCCAGGACCAGATGGATTTACATGTGAATTCTACCAAACATTTAAAAAACAATTAATTCCAATGCTATATAAACTATTTGAAAAAATAGGAATTGAAGGAGTCCTACCAAACTCCTTTTATGAAACAGACATGGTACTGATACCTAAACCAGGTAGGCTGAAAACAGAGAAAGAAAATTATAGACCTATCTCTCTAATGAATATTGATGCTAAAATCTTAAATAAAATATTAGCAAAAAGATTACAGAAAATCATCCCCAGGATAATACACTATGACCAAGTAGGATTTATACCAGGAATGCAGGGCTGGTTCAATATTAGGAAAACTATTAGCATAATCGACTATATCAATAACCAAACTAAAAAAAAATATGATCATCTCAATAGATCCAGAAAAAGCATTTGATAAAATCCAACATCCATTCCTAATAAAAACACTTGAGAGTATAGGAATAAATGGACTTTTTCTTAAAATAGTCAGGGGCATCTATTTAAAACCATCAGTAAGCATCATATGCAATGGGGAAAAACTGGAATCTTTCCCAGTTAGATCTGGAGTGAAACAAGGTTGCCCACTATCACCATTATTATTCAATATTGTATTAGAAACACTAGCCTCAGCAATAAGAGTCAAGAAAGAGATTAAAGGAATTAGAGTAGGCAATGAGGAAACCAAACTATCACTCTTTGCAGATGATATGATGGTATACTTAGAGAACCCCAGAGATTCTACTAAAAAGCTATTAGCAATAATTCATAATTTTAGCAAAGTTGCAGGATATAAAATAAATCCCCTTCAATCCTCAGCATTTTTATACATCACCAACAAAATCCAACAGTAAGGGATACAAAGAGAAATTCCATTCAAAATAATTGTCGACAGCATAAAATATTTGGGAATCTATCTACCAAAGGAAAGTCAGGAATTATATGAACAAAATTACAAAAAACTTTCCACACAAATAAAGTCAGACTTAAATAATTGGAAAAATATTACGTGCTCTTGGATAGGCCGAGCGAATATAATAAAGATGACAATACTCCCTAGACTAATCTATTTATTTAGTGCTATACCAATCAGACTGCCAAGAAAATATTTTAATGATCTAGAAAAAAATAACAACAAAATTCATATGGAAGAAGAAAAGGTCGAGAATCTCAAGGGAATTAATGAAAACAAACAAACAAACAAACAAATGAAGGTGGCCTAGCTGTACCTGATCTAAAACTATATTATAAAGCAGCAGTCACCAAAAGCATTTGGTATTGGGTAAGAAATAGATTACTTGATCAGTGGAATAGGTTAGGTTCACAAGATAGAATAGTCAACTATAGCAATCTAGTATTTGACAAACCCAAAGATCCTAACTTTTGGGATAAGAATCCATTATTTGACAAAAACTGCTGGGATAACTGGAAATTAGTATGGCAGAAATTAGGCATGGACCCACACTTAACACCGTATACTAAGATAAGATCAAAATGAGTCCATGATTTAGGCATAAAGAACAAGATTATAAATAAATTAGAGGAACATAGGATAGTTTATCTCTCAAACCTGTGGAGGAGGAAGAAATTTGTGACCAAAGATGAACTAGAGACCATTATTGATCACAAAATAGAAAATTTTGATTACATCAAATTAAAAAGCCTTTATACAAACAAAACTAATGCAAACAAGATTAGAAGGGAAGCAACAAACTGGGAAAACATCTTCATAGTTAAAGGTTCTGATAAAGGCCTCATTTCCAAAATATATAGAAAATTGACTAATTTATAAGAAATCAAGCCATTCTTAAATTGATAAAACTATTACCACTCATATGAAAGAGTGTTCCAAATTACTGTTAATCAGAGAAATGCAAATTAAGACAACTCTGAGATTCCACTACACACCTGTCAGATTGGCTAAGATGACAGGAACAAATAATGAGGAATGTTGGAGGGGATGTGGGAAAACTGGGACACTGATGCATTGTTGGTGGAGTTGTGAACGAATCCAACCATTCTGGAGAGCAATCTGGAATTTTGCCCCAAAAGTTATCAAATTGTGCATACCCTTTGATCCAACAGTGCTACTACTGGGCTTATAACCCAAAGAGATACTAAAGAAGGGAAAGGGACCTGTATGTGCCAAAATGTTTGTGGCAGTCCTGTTTATAGTGGCTAGAAACTGGAAAGTGAATAGATGCCCATCAATTGGAGAATGGTTGGGCAAATTGTGGTATATGAATGTAATGGAATATTATTGTTCTGTAAGAAATGACCAGGAGGATGAATACAGAGAGGCTTGGAGAGACTTACATGAACTGATGCTAAGTGAAATGAGCAGAACCAGGAGATCATTATATACTTCAACAATGATACTGTATGAAGATGTATTCTGATGGAAGTGGATTTCTTTGACAAAGAGACTTAACTCAGTTTCAATTGATCAGTGATGGACAGAAGCAGCTACACCCAAAGAAAGAACACTGGGAAATGAATGTAAACTGTTTGCATTTTTGTTTTTCTTCCCAGGTTATTTTTACCTTCTGAATCCAATTCTCCCTGTGCAACAAGAGAACTGTTTGGTTCTGCACACATATGTTGTATCTAGGATATACTGTGACATATTTAACATATATAGGACTACCTGCCGTTTAGGGGAGGAGGAGGAGGGAGAGAGGGGAAAAATTGGAACAGAAGTGAGTGCAAGGGATAATGTTGTAAAAAATTACCCTGGCATGGGTTCTGTAAATAAAAAGTTATTATAATAATAACAAAAAAGAATTGATAATCAAAAAAAAATAAAGTGATTGAAATTTGAATGAAAAAAATGTTCTGATCCCACCAGAAAATACAAAATGAAATGGAATTATATTGTGGAGGGGAAGGGGGAAGAAGGGAGGGAAGGAGAAAAATATGGAATATGAGGTTTTGCAAAGGGAAATGTTAAAAAGCTATCATTGCATGTATTAGGAAAACAAAAAAGCTTTTATTTAACAAACCTCACTTCATCAGTAAGCAGCAAGAGTAACAAAAGCAATAGTAATGATTATTACATAATTTTCTAAAAGTGAAAAAGTAAATATAGATGAAAATTAAAACAAATAGAAGTATTCCAGGCTTGAAGCATTGTGGATTAAAGTTCCTAACATCCTGTCTACAAGTGAATCAATTGTCCAATATGTATTCATGTAATTAAATTGCAGAATGGAGCTTGCAGAATAAAAGGATAGAGGGAGGAAGAAATAAAAGGAAAATGTATTTTGTAACAAGTCAATGATAAAATGAAAGAATAATCATTTCTTTAGTTTTTTTGTTTTTTGAGGTAGTATTTTTGCTTGTTTTTGGATGAATAAATTTTTTTTAAGTGGTAAGGGAAAACATTGGAATAGGAGAAATGTATTAAACTCAAATTAGTGGTGGTGAAGAACCCTACTCAAGAAGATGCCTATCATGAGAATAATAGATTTAAAAGTCCAAGGTCTTTTATGATTGCATTCATGATTATCTCAAATTGTCCCAACTTATATCTTGCCATTAGACTCCACTAACCCTTGAGGAAAAAGTGAGGGTGATGACTTTGCATAGCTCTGCCTTACTTAAATTCATTTCACTTGCAAATCAAGACATCACCCTGCTAAAGTTGTTGGTGCTCTTAAGGAATAAAGCAGGACCAAAAAGAACAACATATTGTGGAATGGAAGATTTCTACTTTAAAAAGATAGAACCTATAAGAATCAATACTTAGAAAGATCATTACTTGTATTTTATCATTAAAGGCAAAATACTTCTTCAAGAAAGGAAAAATCAGAACTTCCTGGTACAAGTAGCAGTAACAATAAAGAGATTTGTTGGTAAATGGGAAAGAAAAATCAAAGGAAGGCAAGGAATATTAATAAACTTCAAAATTAAAAATAGGAAAAAATTAACATATCAATAACTTTGATCTTGTTAATCTCTTACAGAAGTGATACTTCTAAGAGTATTACTCAAAAGCCCAAAAGGGATTTGGATGGAAAATCTACAATACAGTGACAAAAAATTGTTTATCACAAGAAAGTAAAAAAAAATAATTTTAGAATTCTTTTAGAATTTTGAAGTTGGAAGCTTTAATTTCATGAATAACAAAGTGACTAAAGAAGGAGCTTAAAAAATTCTAATGACCAGGAATCCAAGAAAAAAAAAAGGTTAGAATAGAGTAGAATAAACTAAAAGTAGAAAGAATGAAAAAAAGAACAAGAAATACTTTATGGAAAAAGACATCTAAAATTAGAAAAAAAGAAACTGAAAGGAACCAGAGAAATGAAGACTGCACTTAACTAAACGATAGCAAAAAAAGGGGGGCAAGAAGAGAAAACTAGATGAAAGAATGAAGGAAAAGAAAAGAAAAGAATATATAAAACTCCAAGAGATAGAAACAAAGGTGATTGAATTGCTTGGAAATTTAATTTAAATCCCAATAAAAACTTATAGGCTAATTAAATTGATACATGATTGATAGATAGATAGATGATAGAGAGTGTGTATATGTATCTGTACATACCTTGCTGACATATAAATTCTGAAAATAAAAATTAACCTTAGACTATCTTTGCTAGATTTGAGAAAATAGGCTGCTTATGAGTTTTGAATGTGATATAAGATGTGTGAACCCAATGTTAAATCATATAAATCATATAAAACAATGATGTATTGCCTGTTTTTTTTTGTTGTTTTGTTTTGTTTTTTTTTTTTTTTGCTTGGTGAGGCAAAACTTGCTCAAGGTCACATAGCTAGGAGATATTAAGTGTTTGAGGCCAGATTTGGACTCAGGTCTTCCTGACTTCATGGCCGCTGTATATAGAGATCCACTGTGCCATCTAGCTGCCCCTCTCTATTTTTTAAAAGACATAAATAAAAGTTTTGTCATTTTTGTACTATATTAAATATATATTTAATATATTTAGTTATTTTACTTTGTCCAAAATAGCCCACGTACCTTATTTGTTCGTTGAATGTATTCTCTTAGCATCTAAATATATTTGAATATATATATTCTGCATATATGTGGGTATATTTGAATATTTGTATTGATTCTATATCTATATCTATCCGTCTATCCCAAGAATGTGTGACATCCTCTATTCTTGTACCTTTAATGAAGTTTTCCAAAATGTTTCAGTATCTCTTATAGAAGAACAACAATTATATATTTCAGTTCTTTTAGTACTTGGGGATGCTTCTATAAAGTGACATGAATTTATAAAATTAAATGAAGAAAAAGACAGAGAAAGACAGATAGAGACAAAGAGAGGAGAGGGAGACAGAGAGGAAATAGAACAAAATAAAAGTTCTCAGATAAAGTCTTGGGGAATATATATAATTGTTTGGGGTTGATATGGATTATTAGCCAGCAAAATAAGAAAAATGGTCATACTGGTAAGGAGAATCAGGTAAAAACCCAAGCAGGCTAGTGTATGGAGGAAAAGGTAGTAAACAGTGACAAATACAGTAGATAATCTAAGAAGTATGAAACCTGACTCTGACGAATCTTATGATCTTATTTTGTACAGAGATGCATAAATTTCAGTTGTTTATTCATTTCCAGTTATGTTTGACTCTTCATGACATTTGGGATTTTTTTTGGCAAAGATACTGGAGTGATTTGCCATTTCCTTCTTCAACTCATTTTACAGATGAGGAAACTGAGATAAACAAGATTTAATGATTTGCCCAGGTCATACAGTCAGTAAATTTCTAAGGACAAATTTGAACACAGGTAAAAATTTTTTTTAAAAAAGCAGGTCTGCTTCTCTATTTCCTGCTAGTTAGCTGCCCTATAAATTCCAGAGAGGAAGATAATAGTCCTGTATTTTGCCCTAGTAATAATACTACATTTGTAGTAATATATTCAATAGTATCAATATCTGTAGTATTCTATTGTATCTTGGGGACCAGAGGCAAACAGAAAGTCTTCAGTCTCTTTTGTTTTATAATTTGAAGGAAGAGGTAGCTAAATATTATGTAGATAGAGCACTGGGCCTGGAGTCAGGAAAGACCTGAATTTAAATTTGGCCTCAGACATTTATTAGCTGTGTGAACCTGGACAAGTCCCTTACCCTGTTTGTCTTAATCCATTGGAAAAAGAAATGGCAAAATACACCAGTATCTTTGCTAAGAAAACCTCACGGACAATACTGGCATGCCTAGGTTGATGAGACCATAAAAGACTGAAAAACTGTAAATTGTAAACAACTAGGCATGTTTAACCTGAATAAGATTAGATTTAGGAAGAACATAATAATGTCTTTTTTATGACATGTATAATAGGGATTAAATTTATTCCTTTTGAGCTTAGAGGTTAGAACTAGTCTTGATATAAGGAGGAAAAAACTCCCCAACACACTGAATAAAATAAAAACTTCATCATAATGAGGGCAGATAAATGGAATTTTCAGAAAGATGAAAAAACTCTATTCAGTGAATAGAGTATTAAATCTGGAATCAGGAAGACTTTAGTTGAACTCTGGTCTCAGACATTTATTAATTACACAATCTTGGGCAAGTCACTTTATCTGTTTGCTTTTGTTTCCTAAGCAGCAAAATAGAAATAATAATAACATCTATTTCCCAGGATCATTGTGAGAATCAAATGAAATAATAATTGTAAAGTATTTATCATAGTGCCTGACACATAGTAGGTCCTTTATGAATGCTAAAATGCTATTTTTACTGTTATTATTATTTTAATTATTATTTGTGGTAGTAATAGTGGTAGTGGTAGTAATGGTGGTAGTGGTTGTATTCACTGTTTCTTAGCCTTTTGGATAAGATGAAATGTTTTCCCAAAATGGAATGTACTGACTTGGGAGGTGGTAGGTTCATATATAACCTTAAAAATAGAAAATAAATATCCAATTGTTAGATATATGATAAGTATCTTCATTTTGTATATGAGTAGAACTAGATGGCTGCTAAGAGCCCTTCCAATTCTAATAAATTTTATTACTTTCTGTTTTTAGAAGCAATATGTGCATTTGTTATAAGTGTATGTATAGATTTGCAATCAGTTCTGCTATAACATATGTTTTAAAAAATACAAATTTGTTCCAACATGACTGTTATATTGGGGAACATTTTAAATATAACTTGAATTTTTGGTTACTTTTTGCTTGATTTCTTCCAGGAAGAGCACTCAGAAAACTTCATTACTTGACAATTGCTAACAAACTGCAACACTTAGGTAGCTTACTTCCACAAGCAAATTCTAAGTCTTTGTTGAAGTAACATGCTATATTTAGTATTTAGTATATGCTTAATCATTTAATTTGTATAAAATCATGTTATTACTTTTTATCATATTCTGATCTTTGTGTGTATATCACTGATGAAGTTTTTGAGTTTTTTCTCTCAATCCCATTTTGCTTTTAAGCTCTGTCTCATTGCTTGATTTTGCATAGCACAATGGGATATATGTCATTTATAGCAGAACTGGTTTTATAGGTATGTTTGGTATATTTTATGTGCATACATACAATATACATATCTTCAGGTATAATATGACCACTTCATAAATATCTTATACTCTGACCTTTCAGAATTGAAATAAGCAAAATAGAAATACTGAACTATTTACATTTATCAATGTGAATATAAATATTATTCATGGGGGAAATGACTTAAAATGAAGCAGCGAGTTTAATATAGCAATGACATTCTAATACATAATTTCACCTAATCATAATTTTTAGAATTGGTGTTTTTTTCCTCCCAATATCCCAACGATATAGAAATTTCAATAGGTATCTAAAATGTCATTTTAATCTAATTCTTCTGCTTAAAATTCAGTGACTTTAAGTTATGTATTGGCTAGAGGTAGTATGATGGAAAATATATGCACTTTCTTTATCTGCCAATCAGTACACATAAATCTATACACTAGGGTTAAAGGCAACAATGCTAATAAGACTCCCTACTTTTATTGCCTGCATTTATTTCAAGCTTCAGAAACTCCATAGCAAATTATCTTAGTCCCAATTTATATTGAACATTCATTTGTGGGGGAAAAGGGAAAAAAATCAAGTATGATGTTACCAATATCATTATACCATGACATAGTATGACCCGATACATCACAAATTACATTATCAAGGAATGGAGAAATAAAAATTGTGTATCGGACTTGGCACCAGTAATCAATCAGAGTTGATTTGCAAGTGTTAGCTAAAAACAAAAACAAAAATACTTTTGGAAAACAAGGAATTACTTTGCATTTAGTTACATTCAAGATTAGCTCTAGCCCAGTATCCATCCTTATTTGGAACTACCATTTTTGTTTGTTTGTTTCATTTTTTTTTAGTTGCCAATTTATATGGTGATGTTTTTTCTTTTAGAATAGAAATATATTAATTGTCAAGTAAAAGAATTTTCTTACAACTAGTTTTTTTTCCCTATTTAGAATGAAATAGTCACTTAGGGAAATCATAACTCAAATGTAACTCAATATAATTCCTTGTGGATTGGGGAACTAGGCAGTATCTCAGGGATAATTAATCTTTGTGTGAAATGGATGCTTTTTAAAAGTTTTTCTTCTACATTTTGAAGGCACATGTTTGTAAAAAGCTCCATTCTGTCACGTTAAATATGATATCTATTAAATTATTCAGTTCATTCAGATTTACCAAAATTTTTTTTTTTGCTTCTTGATTTTTAGTTTTCCTTCCCCATTACAAGTGGAATTTTCAGAAAGATGAAATATATGAAAATATCCACATAATTTTAATGTTCTCAGAAAACAATTATTAGAATATGGGAAAAATGGATAGAAATGCACCAGATTATAGAATCTGGTATTCAATAGAATTAAAGACAAATACTGGCTTGCTTAGTTGTAGTACATAATTTATGGTACTATATAAAGAGATCTAGTTCCTGACCAGTAACTAATATAGAGTAGGGTGGTTTAGATTTTATCCTTAGAAACCAAAATTTACAGGATACTGATAATTCATATTTCAGCAACTTAGAAAAAAGGAAAGTGAAATACCTAGAAGAAAGCATCCATTCCCTTGAAGAGGTGCTCTAAGGAATATCTATGGGAAGAAAGACTCACATATAATAGTCATGGCAATAAGGAACTTTTAAGAACGGTGTATTAAATGTTGTACTAAGCACAAGAGATACAAGGAAAAGTAAAAAGCCTCTGTTTTGAAAGAATTCACAGTTTAATGGATGAGAGAATATGAAAACAACTGTACAAACTTGAGGATGAATTGGACATAATCTCAGGGGAAAGGAAATAAAACAAAGTAGACCAGGAAAGTCTGATTATAGATGATTAGATTTTAGTTGAGACTTGAAGGAAGTGGGGAAGCAGTTCCAACTATGGTTAACAGTCACTGGAAATTCATAAGAACTGAGTGATGATGTGTATTAAGTGAAAAACAGCAATGAGTTCAGTCACTGTTTTTCTCTCCTATATGTGGGTGGGAGCAAGGAGTAAAAACAGTAGAAGGATAGGAAAGGGGCAGATGGATTTTAAAAGGTAAATGAAGAATTTTACTTAATTTGGTCATAGAGACAACAGGGAATCAAGGAGTTTGATAAATGGAGCAGTATCACAAGTCACTTTGATAGGTGAGTTGAAGATAGAGTGAACTGAAAGTAGAAATTTGAGGTAATAAGATCAGTCAATAGTCTTTTGCAATAATCCAGATGTGAAGCTGATGACAGAGCATACCAAGATGGAAGCAGAGTCAAAGGAGAGAACAGGAAATATGTGACAGTTATTGTGAAGGTGAATCATCCAAATGGCAACAAATTGGATGTAAGGAATGAGAGAACAAGAGTCAAGGATGACACCACTGTGTGAGCCTGGTTGACTACATAGATGGTTTTGCCTTTAACAAGACAAGGGAATTTAGGAAGAAAGGAAGTTTGGAGGAAAAAATAATGAGCTCTGATTTCAGTATATCAAATTTAGTATGTGCAATCAACAACTAATATACAACTGGAATTATGAGTCTGGAAGTTGAAAGATTTAGGGAAGGATAAGTAGATTTGAGAACCATCAGAATAGATAAGATATCTGAAATCATGAAAACTGATAATATCACAGCAAAATATGGAGCAGTATAAAAGACAGTACATAGTCTTGGGAGTTAATTATAGTTAAAATGGATAGCATCGGTAAAGATCCAATAAATACGTTTGAAAAGGAATTATGAGAAAGGTAAGAGAGTAACAATGATGGACTAGTATCTGGAAAGATGGAGTAGAAAATAATGGAATGTTGAGAAGGTGATTGACAGTATCAAAGACTCCAGAGAGGTCAAGAAGCATGTGGCTCTAATATAAGGACATTAGAACTGATAATTATGTCTAGTAACTTTGGGCAAAGAAATTTCAGTTCAATGATAGATAAGGTGGGAAGTGAGACTGCAGAGAATTAAAAGTGAGGGAAAAGGAAGTGAAATCATTTATTGAAGTCAATCTTTTCAAAGACTTGAACCACAAAAGGGAGTAGAAATATTGGATGATGCCTAGTCAGATGGAGAAAGTGTTCTCAAAAGTAAGGGTCTTTTGATAATGGAGACATGATTGCATAAAGAGTAAGAAAGTATGTACTAAAAAGAGAAATATTGAAGATTGATGTGAGTAGCACTGATAGAGCTAATAATCTTCTAGAGAAGACCAAACGGAATGGTATTTTTCATTTAGCATTTCACTTAGCAAGTATAAAGGCTTTCTTATCATATAAGACAGAGATGAAGGAACATATAGAAGGAGAAGTCATCTGAGTGATGTGAGGTGAGAAGTTGAGAAGAAAAAGCACTTGGTGAATGGATTCAATCTTTTAGTGAAGTATAAAGCAAGACAATTAAAAGGGTATGTGAAATCTTTTGAGGAGCATTCGAAAGTTTTAGGAAGGAGAGAAAGATTTAGAAAAAAAAACTACTGTGATAAATTAGATGGAGAATCTATTTGCAATAAAAGCATTGCCTTGATGCCATGAGGCCTCATTGTTTTTATCATTTTGGTTTTGTGATTTTTTTCAAACTTTGTTTATCTGTAAGTGAATATGACTGATTCCTATGAATGGCAGTTATATTTCAAGGCTAGGATTTAGCAAGGCAAAATCAGAAAATCAAAGAAAAAGAAAACTTGAAAGATGATGACAGTAAGGGAATGAACTTTCACCTCAAGTTAGAGATGAAGAGACAAGAGCATAACTGGTAAATCGATGATGGCCTGGAAAAGAACTAAAGTGAGGAAGCATTGGTGAACAAGTAGAAGATTAGGAATAATGGCCAACATGGAGAAGGAAATGTTAAATCACTTCAGTATTTCTGAATAGAAAACATCCAATAGGGTCACAAAAAGTTCAATATAGCTTCAATTGTTGTTGAACAACAAATTTAAAAAGAGAGAAAATTAGCATGATGAAATGGTACATTCAGATAAATGAATTTCAGAATTCATGAACATAGAAGTAGTGCATTCATCGGTGATGACATGGTTAAGATCTTGACCATCTCAATCTGTAGCTGAAATAACAGAGGAGCAAGTCATGAGAAATTATGTTGAGGAACTGGAAAGCTATTCTATTTATGGAAATATGAATATTTATGTGAAAATCCCCTAGTATGAGAATAAGATTCAAGAAAGAAAGAGACTATGAACCAAGCTATGAATTGATTGTAGAAATACAGAGAGAATCTTAAAGGTGAATTTTTTAGCAACTGTCAGAATCTTATTGGCTGATAAAATATCTATTGAGTAAACTCCAAAGGAGAAGTGACTAAATTTAATGGTGGTAGTTGAGGAATCTGGAAATGGCAATGAGGAGGAAAAAAGTATTCTAACTCTCCCAGTGAAGTAAAAGTAGAGAGAAATAAAAGTTGTAAATGGTGCTGGAATGACCAAGAAAGCTGTGTAATCAGGAGATATCTGAGTTTCAGTGAATTAAAATGAGGAAAGTAGTGAAAAAGGAAATATTGTAGGATAAAATCAGATACATGCCAGAAAATGTAGAGACCATAGTGGAAATGGTGGATATATCTTGAATGGTCATTAGAGAGGGCAGACTTGAGAGAAATAGAAACACAGTAGGGGAAGGAAAATGTAGTTTACACCAGGAATTCAGGATTACTAAAATTATGATAGTATAGGGGAAAAAAGTCATGATGGAGGAATGAATTAAAGAAACTTAATATCAGTCTTAAAGATTTTGACAGTGGATATGGAGACAGGACAGACTGACAGTTAAGATGATACAGGAAAGTGAGTAGTGAAACTGAGTCTTCTTACAAGCCATTCTCCAATTGATAAATGGTGAAAAGATATGAACAGACAATTCTCAGATGAAGAAATTGAAACTATTTCTAGCCATATGAAAAGATGCTCCAAGTCATTATTAATCAGAGAAATGCAAATTAAGACAACTCTGAGATACCACTACACACCTGTCAGATTGGCTAGAATGACAGGGAAAGATAATGCTGAATGTTGGAAGGGATGTGGGAAAACAGGGATACTAATACATTGTTGGTGGAATTGTGAATACATCCAGCCATTCTGGAGAGCAATTTGGAACTATGTCAAAAAGTTATCAAACTATGCATACCCTTTGATCCAGCAGTGTTAGTACTGGGCTTATATCCCAAAGAGATCATAAAGAAGGGAAAGGGATCTGTATGTGCACAAATGTTTGTGGCAGCCCTCTTTGTAGTGGCTAGAAACTGGAAACTGAATGGATGCCCATCAGTTGGAGAATGGCTGAATAAATTGTGGTATATGAATATTATGGAATATTATTGTTCTGTAAGAAATGACCAACAGGATGATTTCAGAAAAGCCTGGAGAGACTTACACGAACTGATTCTGAGTGAAACGAGCAGGACCAGGAGATCATTATATACTTCAACAACAATACTATATGATGGCCAATTCTGATGGACCTGGCCATTCTCAGCAATGAGATCAACCAAATCATTTCCAATGGAGCAGTAATGAACTGAACCAGCTATGCCCAGCGAAAGAACTGGGAGATGACTAAAAACCATTACATTGAATTCCCAATTCCTATATTTTTGCCCACCTGCATTTTAGAGTTCTTTCACAGGCTGATTGTACAATATTTCAGAGTCTGATTCTTTTTGTACAGCAAAATAACGGTTTGGTCATGTATACTTATTGTGTATCTAATTTATATTTTAATATATTTAACATCTACTGGTCATCCTACCATCTGGGGGAGGGGGTGGGGAAAAAAGGGGAAAAATTGAAACAAGAGGTTTGGCAATTGTCAATGCTGTAAATTTACTCATACATATAACTTGTAAATAAAAGGCTATTAAATAAAAAAAAAAGAAAAAAAGAAACTGAGTCTTCTTACAAAATGTGGTTGTGTTGGTGTCATGGTGAATTAGTCTTTGATATTAGGAACTGAGGTAGAAATAGAATGCTGAAAATTAAGGACTGGAGGAATAAGTTTTGTGGAATTAAAGCAATATGTTAATAGGGCTGATGTAATGATTGATCCAGGAGAAGACTCTGAGTTGAAAAAACAGGGATAGGTTTCATTCCACATGGTAGGAAAGAATGAAATCATAGAAGAACTGAATTATTGAAGAGTAACTAGGGCAGGTATTGTTTTGACAATTTTAAAAGGAAAAAAAATCAGTATGGAAATTTGACATTAATTGGAAAAAAAAAAGACCAAACCAATGATTCAAATCTTCTAGAAATATGCAGTAGTAAAGGATATTAATTTTTCTTCTGTAACTTTTTTTTTAAGTCTGAGACCATTGGACAGTATAGGAGCATATAGGAGCATATCCTCAGTCGAGAAGATCCAGAGTCAGTTTTCTCTTCAGATATAAACTGTGTGCTAGCTGGCAAATGCTTTTAAGTAGCTGAGACAACTTGATAGCAAAGATGCCAATATACCTTGTAAGAGGAGATTCTTCACTAGGAATTTACTATACCAGTAAAATTATGGGTCTAACAAAAAAAATTTTATTCCATTATGATTGTTTTTGGATGGAGTTTATTAGATAACCCATCTAAATATGTAGTAGAGCATAGCAATATTTTTTCATAGTTCAATCAGTCCTAAATATTTTTTATCATAAATCATTCTGAGAAAAACATACTTTTTTGTTAAAAAAAAGCCAGATGGTGCGGTGTGAAAATTTTGCAATGATTTATTCTGAAAAGTAATTGCCCAAAGAGATTTTCTTTATTTTCAGGAATTGCTATTAAAAGTTACCTTTCTCAACTTAATTTTTGTTAAGTATTTATAAAACAATAATGAAGAGCAGGAAAATCATCCAAGTTTCTTTTAGATATTTTTACAAATTTAGGATGTAGAGATGCTATTTTTGACTGCCATTTTAAATCATAAAGGTTTTTGTATTTTGACCTCACCTATCTATGATTGTCTCTTGAATTTCAGAAAATGAATAACTGCTAGAGCATTGTCATACTTTCCACAGCTTTGAGAACCAAAGATTGATTACAGTAGAAATGATAACTTTTGTGGTCCCAAGAAATACATTCCCTGATGCTTTAGATTTTTTTTAGATAAAGCATTTTGAATTTCTAAGAAGCAGCCCACATTTATCCTGAACTAAAGACTTTAGCAACTAGGTTTTGTAGAGCCAGATGAAAGGTGATGGTTGTGGTGAACTGCACTATACAAATTTGGTTTTAAGAAGTCATGCCTGTTCTTGGAATAGAAAAGTGAAGTCTTTTGCTTTAAAGTCTGAGTGATGATAGAAGCTCTTGGAGTACCATGTTAATAAAGAAGAGACAATGGACTTCTAGACATCAACATGTTTTCCCTCATTGCAACTTTTTAGTTTCTATTGTTGTAACTGAAAAGGTTGAATTTGATGGTCTCTTAAATCTCTTGCAGGTCTATCTGAAATATTTCAGATCTCCCCAGTTGAAATGTGTTCCTCCTTTGATTTTAGAGTAACATATATTCTTCTCATGTACATCATATTCTTATTAATGTTATATTTTCTAGATGCATATCTTCTCTCTACCTAGTAGACTGTAAGCTCTCTGAGAGCAGGAACATGATTTGCTATTGTTTCTGCTCCAGTACATAGTGCCATACATGGTACAATATAATTTATAAAAATAAATCCCTAAGATGACAAGAAACTTTGTTCACTTCAGCTCAATGAATTGGGAAGGAAAGTGTTATTACCCCCATTTTGTAGATAAAGAAACTAAGTCTCAGATTAAATGACTTACCTGAACATCACAAAGCTAATAAGTAGAAAATCTGGATTTTACACCATATCATCACATTTCAAAAGTATTGTCCTTTTTACTGCATTATGAGTGTGTGCACTATATTTAGCACTAAATTCATAGCTACACATCTAGAAAAGCAATTTTTTGTGCTACCAGATCATTATGTTTGGTTTTGAAATATACCTTTATGTCTTTTATACATTTGGGAGTGATAATGGTGACAACTCAGAATTATATAAAATTTTTCAATTCACAAAATATTTTTCTTATGAGATCCCTATGAGATAAGTAGCAAGAAGAATAAGGGTTGGGATGGAGATAAAGACTGGAATTGTGATTTCACTGGTACAGTGAACTATTAATATATGATGACATTTTCTCCGCAACTTCTATTTTAGGGAGTTGACTAGAATACCAAGAGGTTAAGTGAATTCTTTAAGGTTACAGAGTCAGTATATCAGAAAAGGGTCTTAAATTTATAGCTTTCTGTCTGCAAGGTCAGCTCTTCACCCATTATGCTGTGATATCTTTTGCTACTAAGTAGTGTAAGTATTATTATACACATTTTATATATAACAAAACAGAAATCTAGAGAGATTGCGACTTGTGCTTAGTAATATAGCTACTAAGTGCCAAAACCAGGGCTATAACCTAAAGTTTCTAATTTCAAATCCAGTGATCTTTTGGTTAACCCCAGTTTCTTTTCTGCAATATTCTAGGCTTAACACTTTAGGAATATATATACAAAGCAGACAAGTGACAAACTAGTTTAACCATTATTGTCAAATACCTCAAATAGGAAGAATAATAATTAAAATGTATCTATGGAAATTTGTTGATCAGTAAGCAAGTACTTATGTCAGAGACTGTTGTATATGCTGATGATACAAAAAATGTCAAAAGATAATTCCTGCCCTTAAGGAGATCACAATATAACAGGGAAGACAATATTTAAAGAGCTCTTTGTAAACAAGCTTCATACAGGATTAGTTAGTAATAATTAATAGTGAATGACTTAGAATTTTATTAATGCTTTTATTTTCGAACCATATTCATGAATGATTTTTCAACATTGACCCTTGCAAAACCTTGTGTTCCAAAATTTCCTCCTTTTCCCTTTCCCACCTCCCCTAGAGGGTTAGTAATCCAATAAATGTTAAAAAATGTTAAAAATGTTATATCCAATATTATGTATGCATATTTATACAGTTATCTTTCTGTACAAGAAAAATCAGATCAAAATGGAAAAAAAATGAGAAAGAAAACAAAATACAAGCAAACAACAACCAAAAGAGTAAAATACTTTGTTGTGAACCACACTCAATTCCCCATGATTATTTCTTTGGGTACAGATGGCTCTCTACATCACAAGATCATTGGAACTTGCCTCAATCATCTCATTGTTGAAAAGGTCTTAGAATTCAAAGGGATTAGTAAAGTGTTCCTATATAATATAGATGGGACTTGAAGACCAAAGGAGTCAGTAGGAGCTTGGGGTAAAGCCTTTAAATGCCACAGTGGATAGAGTGCCAGCCCAGGAAATCTCATCATCCTGAGTGCAATTCTAGCTTTAGACACTTGCAGAAAAGTGCACCTTGGGCAAGTCTCTTAACCCTGTTTGCATTAGTTTCCTCATCTATAAAATGAGCTGGAGAAGAAAATGGCAAACCACTATGATATCTTTGAAAAACAAATTTCCAAACGAGATCAAAAAGTGTCAGAAACAATTGAAATGACTAAAAACAAGGGAAGCTAGAAGGTAGAAAGGAGAAGGAGGAACATGGAAGACAGCCAGTGAAAAATAGCTAATGACAGTGAGAATAAAAGAAAGACTAACCCAGAATCAGAAAGAACAATTCAAAATGCAAACAACTTAAAACATAAACCGAGTGTTTATAAAGTTAAATTGTGAATAAAATAAATTGAACACTACAAAAATATATTAATGGCAAAATTATTATTATTATTTTTGCTTAAATTTTATTCTCAAAAGACGCTGAGTAATGTCTTCATATAAAGCTCTTATTTTGGAGGTAAATTCAGTAACATGGTTGTTGAAGAATAAAGAGAATAAACAGAATAAAGAGAACAAACCTGCTTCAAGAGGAAGCAGGTTTAATAAAGAGCTCCCTGATAAGGTGCCAAAGTACTTATCAATTTATATTCACCAAAGAGTAAACAAAATGGTAGTTGTAACATGTTCATTATAAATTCATTTTATACTATTGCTTGCTAATTAATACATTTCCTGCCAATACCTTTTTCTCATATCTATGTTTTATAAATATTTTGGTCTTTCTTTAATTGCAAAATAATTTAATTTTAATTTTAATTGCAAATTAATTAATAATTAAAATTAAAATAATTTTAATTATTGATTGCACATAAATTAAGGTGAATCTCTGACAAATTTTTATGACCTAAACTTTCCATATTTTAGACCAGTAGTGTCAAACTTGCAATTAAACTATAAATAATGATCCCTACAAGTCACATATCAAATTGGAAAGCCACATTTTAACATCATCTATGCATTGTTGTATTTTTATTTATTTAGTTAAATATTTCCTAATTCCATTTTAATCTAACAGCCCTCCTTGGGAGTGATTTTGTGGACTGCAAGTGATGTTTGATATCACTAATCTAGAAAAGTTTCTTAGAATATAAATAGCAAAAGTGTTTCTATCTGAGATTTTCCCAAAGGATCCATAGATTCATTTCTCATTCATAATGTGGCTTACTGAACTCTCAATTTTTTTTGATAGCTTAAGCCTTTTACTTTTTCTAAGAAAGAGAATCTCTTACAATGTAAAACCTAGAGAAGTGAGCATTTTCTATTACTTTAGAATATAAGTTGAACATATGTAATTCAGGAAAGCTTATGAAGTGTGTTAGTATTTTTGGTCATCTTGTCTTTGTTTTATTAATTCTAACAGTTCATTTTGTATATTAAAATATAAGAAAAATATATTTCTGAGTTGTGCTGTATGGTTTTTTGTCTAATAATTATTATCTCTTATGAAAGACCAAGAAAAAGCTTATTTATGAAATTGGATGAGAGGCACTTTAATATGTTGTATAGAGAACTGGTCTTGGAGTCATGTAAATCTAAATTCAAGTGTTCTTGCTGTATACTGGCTGTGTGACCCTGGGTAAATTGCACAACATCTCAGTACTATTCTCTAAACTGTAAATTTTACAGAAGCTGTGCCGTTATGCTGCTAAGTTAAGTTTCTTGCTTAGAGTTTTCAATACAGGTGGTATCTCCCTTTAAGTTTTTAAAATATGAAAGAGTATAAGCCAAAAGATTACTCAAATTAAACCAGCTGTCTCCAAATTTAACTATGGAAAAATTGCGTGTGCATATTTCTACATAACAAAGAAATGAATTATACTTTACTAATATATATCATAGGTTTGATTTTGGTATCTTTTGATCAGATTATTCTATATAAAGCTGATAAGGAGATCAGAGATCAGAGAAGGAATAGGAGAAATCTTCTATTTTCTTAATATTTAATTGTGACAGTTGATGACAATTGATCCAGAGACTACTTGAAACTCAGGAAGAGAGGAGTGAATTGTTCCTGCTTAGAGTAGCACATATAAATTCTATAAATGGTACACAAAATAAACTGAGTCAGGGATAGGTATTCCACTGAACTGAAAGATTGGCAATAGCATTTTCATTTGTTTACTTTCAGTATACTTAGATATATAGACATTATGTGGTTAACTGGATTTTAGGATCATATGATATAATTAATTAAAACTTTTTCAATTCATTTGTCCACATTGTGAGTTTTAAATATATAATAATAATTAAATGTAATATCACAATAACCTGTTATATTCTATTGTTATATATATTATTACATATACATATATACATACACATAAGTTTATTGTTTGTATGTATTAGTATCAACAGAACAAATTACTATTTTATATTTCTCTATGCATATATGCATATAGATTATATACATATATTTTTAAATGTATATATTAAAGTGTGTATGAGTACAAGAAAGAATAAGAGAAAATTAATTTCAACAACAGATATTCAGATGGATTAGAAGGTGAAATTACAAAATAGGTAGGGTTATAGCCTTATCATGCATAACAATGAAGAGTACAAGTGTAATACATAAAAGGTTACTATTTGGTTTTGGTCTATAGGACAAAATTATAAAGTAGATAGAAATGAGGTCATTTCTATCTACTTCATAATTTTGTCCTATAGACCAAAACCAAATAGTAACCTTTTATGTAGAGCTTCAGGAAGCTCTATTTTATTATTATCTATAATCAATTATCTATAAAGAAACTACTCTGAGGGTCAAATATATTCCTGTCTACTAGGGAGCTTGCAAGCTCACTTTATTGGCAATTGCTAGCCTTACTAATAAACTGATCTTGAGTAGGAGCTTGTGTCTCACTGTATATTTATTGCAGATTTTTGTCCTGATAATACCTGATAGATTTATTGATTGAGTTATGGATCTTAAAGAACTTTACATACACACACGCGCACACACACACACACACACACACACACACACACCATCCTTATATCATCCTCACAACAATCCTGGAAAATAGGTACTGTGTTTAGCTTCATATTGCAAATAGGATAACTGAGGATAAAAAATTTAGAGTGAGGTGACTAGTCAAAAAGGTAATATGTGTGAAGCTATATTTAATTTAGAGCTTCTTCCTCTCAATCCAGCGCTCTATCTCCTGTACCATATACCTGACAATTTTATTGATTTTCCAAAAGAGGAATTCAAAGAAATGATTACTGAATCAATAATATCATTTAAAAAAAAACAAAGCCAAAAATAGAGGATCCCATATGGACTTTAAGAATCATTATATTCCTCCTAGGCTTAACATCATAATTATTTTAATAAGGAATCTCATTTACAAATGAAAATTTCCAAATAATATTATGTAATTCTTTTCATTCATGTCTAGAGCATATACATAAGAGATTTATATTTCAGCACTATGGGTTTAACTAATCTTTCTTTGGTGCAGCTTTAAATTATGTTTTTATACATATACTATATTGGAAATAGATCTTGACAGTAAAACTCTGAAGATATTTGAATTAAATTATAAAGAACAAAAGGAAGTACTTCTAGACTTACTGACTAACTAAATACTAGTAATAACATGCACACTGTATTCCCAAAACATAGTGAAGTTTTAAGTTATTAAAGCTATTTAAGGTATTAAAGTTTAAAACTGCACTCATACTTTTGAGATAACATGTTTTATTGCATTAAAGTTATTTAAGTTTTAAAAAGTTGACTGAATGAAAATTTGTGGCACACCTTGAATGCTTGAATACTTTAAAGAGCTATTATTTTGCTATTATACTCTTTAGAAGTGTGCAGAGCAACTCTTTCAAGTATTGCTAGAAAGATTTAGTGATATATCCTGGTCAAACAGATTGCTATCTGTTTGTTAAATGTCTATTAGAGTAGCCTCTCCAGTTAGAGCAGTTAGTTGGTTTGATATAAACTTTTGTAACTTTGATGATACCTGCCAGAGTTTGACTGTGCTTTACTATCAGAGACTTGAAGAAGTACAAGATTATTCTCTGCCTCAATGAGGCACTGAAATAAGTCCTTGTAAATCCTATCAAAATATTAAATGAAAATCATCTCAGTATCATATGAAAATAAATTTGAACTGTACAGAAGCAACTTTCCTAAAAATAAAAACATTTTCTTTTCCATAGTCTCCAAGTACTTTCTTAATGAAAAGATGCTCTAATTGGCAATGAACAAGGCTATATTTTATCAATTTTATTTGGTAGATGCATTCAAGTAATCAGAATTCATTGTCAAATTGACTACATTAAACCAATTTATAACCAGATATCTAAATTGATATGGAGCAAAACTGAATAACAACCCATGCTAAAAATTCCAGACAACTAATATTAATCGACACTAATTATTCAAATATTGATTGAGAGTAAACTCATTTTCTTGCTAATTGGAATATAAACTTGTCAAAGTTTTTTTCCTAAATCTAATCTATGTCAAAATGCCATTTATTAAAACATGAGAAGTAGTTTAGATTATGTAGCTAGCAGCCTTGGTCTTGCAATTTGCTTTTTTGACAAAAGGAAGTTATTTTCATATTTCTTCTTCCCTGAAATAGGCAGAAAGGATTGTGTGGTACACCCTTGTGGCTAAATTTGCAATGAAACATTCTCATAGTCATCCATCAAACAAGAATTATCGCAAGATGAAAAATCTAGGGGTAGTCAGAGATACACAAGGTTCCCTCAGATTCACAAATAAGCTTTATGTCATTATCTGTTTATCGAATTGGTCTATAAATACATTCTCCAAGCTCAGATAAATGGCCAGCTGGTAGTATTTATGTCCCTGGAATATGTTAAGAGCAAAGTTTTATGACCTCTATTTATGATGGCAGACAGTGCTACCTAAAAATTCACTTTTAAAATCTTATTACTGTCAAATTCTTTATGTACACTAGTGATTTGACATTCGTGCATGAGTGAACATTAAAGCTTTTGCCTTTTTAACCTCCTGATCTTGGAGCATAAATCATTTATAGTGAATTCTATTCTGTGTCTTTTTAGTGTTATCCGATTCTTACCTTTCATTCCAGTCTATGTTTCCATATTAATTTATTCAGAACTTTGGTTCAGCTTTTCTTGTCTTACAATGGGATGTATGGAAAATGAGGATAAGAAACATTGGGGAAAGAAAAAATTACTTATTAAATACTTCCACTGATCTCTTTGAAGACTCAATCTAAAAAGATGACTAATAGGTCACTATTTACAGTCATTTAATGTCCCAATATTTGTGTTAAATTCTATGAGGTTATGATTAAAAACTAGATGATTTTTATTTTTGCTGTAAACATTATATTATTCACACAACATAAGAAAAGAGTTATACAAGAAATAAAACACCCCTTTCCTTTCAGATTCCCATCCTTGTCTTATGCTTACAATACCAGTGACTTACTTCAGTTTATTAAATTTAACTTGGGAGTAAAAGGGTTTTTTGTTAAAAGATAAGTTGCCCTGGCCATCCTCAGCATTGAGATCAACCAAATCAGTTCCAATGGAGCAGTAATGAACTGAACCAGCTATGCCCAGTGAAAGAACTCTGGGAGATGACTAAAAACCATTACATTGAATTCCCAATCCCTATATTTTTGCCCACCTGCATTTTGGATTTCCTTCACAGGCTAATTGTACAATATTTCAGAGTCTGATTTTTTTTGTACAGCAAAATAACTGCTTGGTCATGTATACTTATTGTGTATCTAATTTATATTTTAATATATTTAACATCTACTGGTCATCTTGCAATCTGGGGGAGGGGGTGGAGGGAAGGAGGGGAAAAATTGGAACAAGAGGTTTGGCAATTATATCAATGCTGTAAAGTTACCCATATATATAACCTGTAAATAAAAGACTATTAAATAAAAAAATAATAATAAGCTTAACTTAAAAAAAAGATAAGTTGCAATTTTATGTGGCAGTAGAAATTCTATGAATTGAAAATTCCTCTAATTTATGTTATATTTGAAACTATTTATAAGTGTTCTCTTTTTAAAAGATTTCTGGTTAGTGAAAGAAAAATACTTTATTTTCTGTAAATATTTTGAAATGAAAACTAAATAATAAAATCATAATTCAATTAGTACATCACTAATTAGATTGGTAGTTGTAAACAAGGTACTTCCTAACATGATCTTTTAAATACTTAACAATGTTAAAATGTCCTTGTGTGTAATAGTAGAAATTAACTTCACACTATCAATTCTTTTAACAGATATTCTTTTATGAAGAATTTTTATCTTAGTAGAAAATAGTTATTTGATTTGTTTTATCTCCAAACAATGAGACTTATTCCATTTTAATTTTTCATCTAATCTACCAACAAAACCAGTTGTATTTTCCTGTAGTCTCTATTTTCATATTCTCCTACATTATTGAATTATTTCCTTCTCACAGTTCCATTTTTCAAATTTTCTCTAATAATGAGCTTACAAGAACATTAGAAGGCACAGTGAATAGTATCCTAGGTATGGAGTCAGGAAAATTAAACTTGATACCCAGTCTCAGACACATATGAACTGTGGAAGTCACTTAACTCTATTTACCTCAGTTTTCTCATTTATTAAATATTTTTACCCATGTGCATCCTTTTCCCTTTTTAATGATCTCTTTTGGATACAGAGCCAATATAAACACTACTGTATCAAAGGGTTTGAACAATTTGATAGCCCTTTGGGAACAGTTCCATATTGTCTCCAGAATGGCTGGATCAGTTCAGAGCTCCACCTACAATGCATGTGTCCAATTTTCCCACATTCGCCCTTCCAAAATTTATCATTATCCTTGTCTTTTCCTGTCATCTTAGCCAATATAAGAAGTGTGTAGTGGTTCCTCAGAGTTGTCCTAATTTGCATTTCTCTAATCAATAGTGATTTAGAGCATTTTTATATGACTAGAAATGGTTTCAATGTCTTCATCTGAAAATTGTCTGTTCATATCATTTTACCATTTATCATTTGGATAATGGCTTGTATTCTCATAAATTTGAGTCTCTTCTCTGTATATTTTACACAAGGCCTTTATGAAACCCCTTGAATGTAAATTTTCCCCCAGTTTTCTGTTTCCCTCTAAACTTGTCTACATTGGTTTTGATTGTACAAAAACTTTAAAACTTAATATAATCAAATTATTTATTTTTGTTCAACAATTGTTTCCAGATCTTCTTTGGCCATAAATTCCTTCATAATTTAGATATAAAGGGTGATACTATAAGCCAATTAAAAGACCAATTCAAATAAACTGGAGTTACAATTAGAATTATACAGGACTTCTCAGCAGCTACAATGAAAGACTGCAGGAACTGCAGTCATATCTATCAACAATCGAAAAACTAGGCCTGTGGCCAAAAATATCATATCCAGCAAAATTATCTAATAGTACTGAATGAAAATAATGGGCATTAAATGAACTAGCAGATTTTTCAGGACTTTTTGCCAACCAAACTCAAATTTAATAGAAAATTTACCATATAAGAACCAATATCAAAGATCAATTTCAAGGAACCAAAATGACAAATTCTTTATGTTTTTGTTTTTACTTGTTTAAGATTGACATCAACAATAGGGAAACTCACTGCTTAGTCTCTAGCTGTAGGACAGTCACTAAACCACACAACAGGGTTCTCCTCTGGGCACTTCTGTAGCTTGACTGTGCAGAAACACTTCCAGTTGGGGGAGGGGGAACTTTTGCCCAGAGCACTCCCATACCTAATGGCCTGAAGCCTGTTTCCATCTCTTCCTGCTCTGCAGAGGAAGCTGGTAACACCCTTGCCTTGAAGGCAGACCCTAAAGGCTTTTAAAAATGAGTAAAAAAATTAAAAGGAGGATTGATAGCTTCTATATAGAAAAAGAGCAGGTTTGCAACCCCAAGGAGACTAATAGTAAACAGTCTCCAGACAATACCCCAAAGGGGATTCTTTCCTGCCCCCCTTTACATAACGCTCTCCTAGAAGAAACTATTAAGAGTCTCAAAAGAGAGTTAGAAGAAAAAGGGGGAAAGGAAAGAGAAGCTTTGCAAGAGAGCAACAACTTCTTGAACTATGAATTGAAAAGGTAAAAAATTCCCAGGAAGTGCAGGGAAATAGAATTTGTGAATTGCAAAAAGTAAAAAAAAAAAAAATCTCAGGAAAGTAGGATTTGTGAATTGAAAAAGACAAATAATTTCAAAGAAAGTAAGATCTGTGAATTGGAAAAAAGATAAAAACTCACTAAAAAAAATAGTGAAATGGAAAAAAATTCCATAGAGCAAAACAACTCATTTAAAAACTCAATTGGACATATGCAAAAAGAAATTAAAAAAGCTAATGAAAAAAGTAATTCAATAAAAATCAGAACTGAACAGATAGAAAATAATGATTCATTGAGACAGCAAGAATCAGTCAAGCAAAACCAAAACAAAACAAAATAAAACAAAACAAAACTGATAAATTGGAAAAAACCATGAAATATCTACTTAGAAAAATGACAGCCCTGGAAAATAGATATAGGAGAGAGAGTCTGAGGACTATTGGACTTTGAAAATTATGATGAAAAAAAGAGTCTAGATATTATTCTACAGGAAATTATCAAAGAGAACTGTTCAGAAGTAATAGAACCAGAAGGTTAAATAGGCATTGAAAGAATTCATCGAACACCTTCTGAAAAAGACCCTAAAATAAAAACTCCAAGGAATATTGTGGCCAAATTTCAGAACTATCAGATTCAGAAAAAAAAATATTACAAGCAGCCAGAAAAAAACAATTCAAATACTGAGGTGCCACAATAAGGACCATCCGAGATCTGACTGCCTCCACATTAAAGGATCAAAGGGCCTGGAATCTGATATTCAGAAAGGCAAAAGAACTTGGAATGCAGCCAAGAATAAACTACCTAGCCAAGCTGAGCATTTTCTTCCAGGGAAGAAGATGGACATTTAATGAAACAGATGAATTTCATTTGTTTCTAAGGAAAAAACCAGAAGTAAACAAAAAACTTGATCTTCAATCATAGGACTCAAGAGAAGCAGAAAAAGGTAAAAGAAACTCATGAGAATTATATTTCTGTTTTGGATATACAAAAAGACTAGATATAGATATATATTTTGATTTTACTGATATAACATAAAAAAGGGGAAGTAGAAATGGAAAAGGGATAGTATCAAAAAAGGGGAAAAGAGGGATAAAAAGAGGGACACTACATCCCACAAAGAGGCAAAGGAAACTTATCATATCTGAGGGAATTTAGAGAGGGGGAAGAACACTGTGCGAATCTTATTCTCATTGGAGTTGGCTCAAAGAGAAAATAATTGGCATACTAGTATTACAGAAAATTTTTTCTCATCTCATTAAAAAGGGGGAGAGGAAAAGGGAAAAGGAAAAGAGTAATAAGGGAAGGGGAAAGGGAAGAGATTCAAAGAGGGGAGGGAGGGATCCTAAAGAGGGTGAGTGGCATGATACAAGTGGGGCACATAAGATTAAAACTGGGAAATAGGGTTAGGGGAGGCAAGTAAAAGAAAAGCATAATCTGGGGATAATAAGATAGCAGGAAATACAGAATTAGTAATTTTAATCATGAATGTGAATGGGATGAACTCTCCCATAAAGTGGAGGCAGATAGCAGACTAGATCAAAAGTCAGAACCCTACAATATGTTGTTTACAAGAAACACATTTAAAGCAGGAAGATACGTACAAAGTAAAAGTAAAAGGTGGGAGCAGAATCTATTATGCCTCAGGTGAAGTCAAAAAAACAGGGATAGCCATCCTTATTTCAGATCAAACAAATGCAAAAATTGATATAATAAAAAGAGATAGGGAAGGAAACAATATCTTGCTAAAGCGTAGCATAGACAACCAAGTGGTATAGCATCTAACTTTTTTTTTTTTTTTATTTAATAGCCTTTTATTTACAGGATATATGCATGGGTAACTTTACAGCATTAACAACTGCCAAACCTCTTGTTCCAATTTTTCACCTCTTACTCCCCACCCTCCCCTGATGGCAGGATGACCAGTAGATGTTAAATATATTAAAATATAAATTAGATACATAATAAGCTATACATGACTAAAACATTATTTTGCTGTACAAAAAGAATCAGACTCTGAAATATTGTACAATTAGCTTGTGAAGGAAATCAAAAATGCAGGTGTGCATAAATATAGGGATTGGGAATTCAATGTAATGGTTTTTAGTCATCTCCCAGAGTTCTTTTTCTGGGCATAGGTGGTTCAGTTCATTACTGCTCCATTGGAAATGATTTGGTTGATCTCGTTGCTGAGGATGGCCTGGTCCATCAGAACTGGTCATCATATAGTATTGTTGTTGAAGCATATAATGATCTCCTGGTCCTGCCTATTTCACTCCAGCATCAGTTCATGTAAGTCTCTCCAGCCTTTCTGAAATCATCCTGTTGGTCATTTCTACAGAACAGTAATATTCCATAATATTCATATACCACATTATTCAGCCATTCTCCAACTGATGGACATCCATTCAGTTTCCAGTTTTTAGGCACTACAAAAAGGGCTGCCACAAACATTCGTGCACATACAGGTCCCTTTCCCTTCTTTATAATCTCTTTGGGATATAATCCCAGTAGTAACATGCTGGATCAAAGGGTAGCATCTAACTTCTTAAAGGAGAAGTTAAGAGAGTTGCAAGAAGAAATAGACAACAAAACTGTAATAGTGGGAGATCTCAACCTTGCACTCTCAGAATTAGACAAATCAAACCACAAAACAAATAAGAAAGAAATTAAAGAGGTAAATAGAATATTAGAAAAATTAGGTATGTTAGATCTTTGGAGAAAATTGAATGGAGATAGAAAGGAATATACTTTCTTCTCAGCAGTTCATGGGACCTATTCAAAAATTGACCATATATCAGGACATAAAGACCGCAAAATTAAATGCAAGAAGGCAGAAATGCTAAATGCTTTCTTTTCAGATCACGATGCAATAAAAACTACAAACAACAAAAAGTTGGGGGTAAATAGACCAAAAAGTAATTGGAAATTAAACAATCTCATCTTAAAGAATGATTGGATGAAATAGCAAATTATAGATACAAATAATAATTTCACTCAAGATAATGACAACAATGAGACATCATACCAAAATTTATGGGATGCAGCCAAAGTTGTAATAAGTGGAAATTTTATATCCTTAGAGGCTTACTTGAATAAAATAGAGAAAGAGAAGATTAATGAATTGGGCTTGTAAATAAAAAAAAAACAACTAAAAAAAAGACCAAATTAAAAACCCCCAATCAAATACTAATTTTGAAATTCTAAAACTAAAAGGAAAAAATTTATAATATTGAAAGTAAAAAAAACTATTGAACTAATTAATTTTTAGCCTTTGGTAAGTCTGATTAGAAAAAGGAGGGAGGAAAATGAAATTAGTAGTCTTAAAAATGCAAAGGGAAAACTTTCCACCAATGAAGAGGAAATTAGAGAAATAATAAGGAGTTATTTTGCCCAACTTTATGCCAATTTGATAACCTAAGTGAAATGGATGACTACCTCCAAAAATATAGACTTCTCAGACTAACAGAAGAGGAAGTAAATTGCTTGAATAGTCCCATTTCAGAAAAAGAAATAGAACAGGTTATTAATCAACTCCCTAAGAAAAAATCCCCAGGAGCAGATGGATTTACATGTGAATTCTACCAAACATTTAAATAACAATTGGCCCCAATGCTATATAAATTATTTGATAAAATAGGGAATGAAGGACTCCTACCAAATTCCTTTTATGACACAGACATAGCACTGATACCTAAACCAGGTAGGCTGAAAACAGAGAAAGAAAATTTTAGACCAATCTCCCTAATGAATATTGATTCTAAAATCTTAAATAAGATATTAGCAAAAAGACTACAGAAAATCATCCCCAGAATAATACACTATGATCAAGTAGGATTTATACCAGGAATGCAGGGCTGCTTCAATATTAGGAAAACTATCAATATAATTGACCATATTAATAACCAAATTAACAACAAAACATATGATCATCTCAATAGATGCAGAAAAAGCATTTGATAAAATCCAACATCCATTCTTATTAAAAACACTTGAGAGTATAGGAATAAATGGACTTTTCCTTAAAATAATCAGCAGCATCTATTTAAAACCATCAGTAAGCATCATGTGAAATGGGGAAAAACTGCAACCATTCCCAATAAGATCAGAAATGAAACAAGGCTGCCCACTATCACCATTACTATTCAGTATTGTATTAGAAATACTAGCTTTGGCAATAAGAGTTGAGAAGGAGATTAAAGGAATTAGAGTAGGCAATGAGGAAACCAAATTATCACTTTGCTGATGATATGATGGTATACTTAGAGAACCCCAGAGATTCTACTAAAAAAGTTATTAGAAATAATCCACACCTTTAGCAAGTTGGAGGATACAAAATAACCCCACATAAATCATCAGCATTCTTATATATCACTAACAAAATCCAACAGTCAGAGTTACAAAGAGAAATTCCATTTAAAGTAACTACTGATAGTATAAATATATATATACTGATAGTATAGGCATCTATCTGCCAAGGGAAAATCAGAAACTTTATGAGCAAAACTACAAACCACTTTTCACACAAATTAAGTCTGATCTAACCAATTGGAAAAATATTAAATACTCTTGGATAGGGTGAGCAAATATAATAAAGATGACAATACTACCTAAACTAATCTGTTTGTTTAGTACTATACCAATCAGACTCCCAAAAAACTATTTTAATGACCTAGAAAAAATAACAACAAAATTCATATGGAAAAACAAAAGGTCAAGAATTTCAAGGGAATTAATGAAAAAAAAAATCAAATGAAGGTGGCTTAGCTGTACCAGATCTAAAATTATATTATAGAGCAGCAGTTACCAAAACCATTTGGTATTGGCTAAGGAATAGATTAGTTGATCAGTGGAATAGGTTAGATTCAAGGGATAACACAGTCCACAACTATAGCAACCTAGTGTTTGACAAAGCCAAAGACCCCAGCTTTTAGGATAAGAACTTACTGTTTGACAAAAATTGCTGGGAAAATTGGAAATTAATATGACAGAAACTAGGCATTGATCCACACTTAACACCGTACACCAAGATAAGGTCAAAATGGGTTCATGACCAAGGCATAAAGAATAAGATTATAAATAAATCAGAGGAACATAGAATAGTTTACCTCTCAGACTTGTGGAAGAGGAAGGAATTTATGACCAAAGAAGAACTAGAGATCATTATTGATCACAAAATAGAAAATTTCGACTATACCAAACTAAAAATTTTTGTACAAACAAAACTAATGCAGACAAGATTAGAAGGGAAGCAATAAACTGGGAAAATATTTTTACAGTCAAAGGTTTTGATAAAGGCCTCATTTACAAAATATATAGAGAATTGACCCTAATTTATAAAAAATCAAGCCATTCTCCAATTGATAAATGGTCAAAGGATATGAACAGACAATTCTCAGATGAAGAAATTGAAACTATTTCTAACCATATGAAAAGATGTTCCAAGTCATTATTGATCAGAGAAATGCAAATTAAGACAATTCTGAGATACCACTATATACCTGTCAGATTGGCTAGAATTACAGGGAAAGATAATGCTGAATGTTGGAAGGGATGTGGGAAAACAGGGACACTAATACATTGTTGGTGGAATTGTGAATACATCCAACCATTCGGAGAGCAATTTGGAACTATGCTCAAAAAGTTATCAAACTATGCATACCCTTTGATCCAGCAGTGTTAGTACTGGGCTTATATCCCAAAGAGATCATAAAGAAGGGAAGGGGATCTGTATGTGCACAAATGTTTGTGGCAGCCCTCTTTGTAGTGGCTAGAAACTGGAAACTGAGTGGATGCCCATCAGTTGGAGAATGGCTGAATAAATTGTGTATATGAATATTATGGAATATTATTGTTCTGTAAGAAATGACCAACAGGATGATTTCAGAAAAGCCTGGAGAGACTTACACGAACTGATGCTGAGTGAAACGAGCAGGACCAGGAGATCATTATATACTTCAACAACAATACTATATGATGGCCAATTCTGATGGACTTGGCCATTCTCATCAATGAGATCAACCAAATCATTTCCAATGGAGCAGTAATGAACTGAACCAGCTACGCCCAGGGAAAGAACTCTGGGTGATGACTAAAAACCATTACATTGAATTCCCAATTCCTATATTTTTGCCCACCTGCATTTTTGATTTCCTTTACATGCTAATTGTACAATATTTCAGAGTCCAATTCGTTTTGTACAGCAAAATAACAGTTTAGTTATGTATACTTATTGTGTATCTAATTTATATTTTAATATATTTAACATCTACTGGTCATCCTGCCATCTGGGGGAGGGGGTGAAGGGAAGGAGGGGAAAAATTGGAAAAAGAGGCTTGGCAATTGTCAATGCTGTAAAGTTACCCATACATATAACCTGTAAATAAAAGGCTATTAAATAAAAATAAATAAATAAATAAACATATTATTTTCCTCAATTTCTTTTGTATTCCTTTTTATTTGACCAATTGTACTCTTTAAGGATTTGTTTCTAACAGTGGATTTTTTTTATCTGATTTTATATCTGTCTGATTCTACTTTTTTAATTTAATTTTTAAATTTTTTTTTGATTCTCTTTTTAAGCAGTTTTTATGTTATTCATTCTTTTTTTCATAATTCTTTTCCATCACTCATTTCTTTTCCCAATTTTTCTTCTACCTATTTTATATGATTTTTATGTTCCCTTTTGAAGTTCCATGAGTTCTTTCTGGGCTTGAAGGAATTTTTCATTTTTGGGGGGGAATTTTATCCATATGTATTTTTACATTACGTCCTGAGCTTGTGTCTTGAGCTTCCCTGTCATCATAATAATTTTCTCGGTCATATTCTTTTTTGTTGTTTTTTTGCACTTCTCTCCTTCTTTCTTTCTTTTCTCTTTCTTCTTTCAAGCTCCTCCTACCCTTTTCCTTTCTTTTAAATTTGAACCCTGCTTCTAAGGTAAAAAGAGTTCTATTTCAGGTTTCTTGTGCCAGTATCTAAAGGCCCTGGATATTTATTTGGTGCTGCACCGAGGTTACCCTGGGTTCCACAGGGAGCCTCTTGTCTGGTTCTAGCTGATGGGGTGGAGTGAGGGATGGCTAATGCTGCTGGGAGGCTGTAAAAGTCTGCCAGCTTAACTGCTTCTATGCTGGGGTCAAATGATAATGACTGGTTTATTATGAGACCAGGAAAGGGTGTTTCAGGTTTTCCAGCCCTACTCTGAGGAAAGTCTAGTCTCTGGAGTCTACCAGGGCTGTCTTCAGGCTCATAAAGATCTGGCTGCTGAAAGATACCTGCTTGCTCAGGGCTACACTGGAGCACATAATAATTCTCTGAGCTGGGCTGACTAGTTCCCATGATTTTCCAAAACAGATGGGAATTCCTGGTTGTTCACTTTCACTTGCTCCAATATCCTGGGTATTAAGATCTCCTGTGATTTGCTGAGGTAGAGCTTGCTGCTATCCTGGTTCTCTGGGGAGTTTCTTGTCTTAGATTTCCCTATTCCCTTACCCAGGAGAGATTGACCTCCGTTCCAATCTTCTAATTTTTCTGGTCTGAAAGATTTTTTCACTCTATTGTGTCCTTGCTTGTTCTGCTGTTCCAGGTACTATTTAATTGTTGTCTAGAGGTGAACATGGAAGGATTACAGAAATTCACTTCTAACTCCACCATCTTGGCTCTCAGAAGTTAAATTATTCTTTTATTTCTTTAACAACATTTGCTTCAGTGTAGCCTTGGAAAAAACATAGAAATACTTCTCCCTGTGCATACTTTTTTCTCACCATACCACCTATCTTTTTTGGATATCATTTTAACACAATTAACACACATCCATTATTTTTCTCTATATAATGTTTTAATTGCCCTAAAATGTAAAAAGTTCTTAGGAGCTACATAGATCATCTTCCCATATAGAAAAGCAAAAAGTTTTTTTCATTGAATCCCTCATGAATATTCTTTTATTTGAATGTGAATTTCTTTTTTTTCATCACAAATGTGTAAAAGTCCTCTGTTTCTCTATTTTTTTTTTCCTATAGAAAGGTTTATACTTAATTTTACTGGGTAGGTTTGATTTAATCTTAGATCTTGCTTTCATATCCCATATTCCATATCATATTTCAAGCCATCCATTCCTTTTGCAGTGATCTTTTTGTGACTGCATGGTATTTAAACTGTTTCTTTATGATTGCTTTAAGTATTTTCTATTTGACCTGAGAGCTCTGGAATTTAACTGGAAGTTTTAATTTTGAGATCTCTTTCAGAAAATAATTGATAAATTCTTTTAATTTCTGTTTGCCCTCAGTATCTAAGATAGTGAGGCAAGTTTTTTTTTGACAATTTTTGGAACTATATCTAGACTTTTTTTCATAGATATGATCTAATCGTTGATTAATCTTTCTTAAATTATCTCTCTTTTATCTACTTTCTGGCTCATTTTTTCCAAGGAAGTATTTCACATTTTCTTCTACATTTTCAATTTTTAGACTTTTAGACTTTTTTTGGCTCTTTCTTGATGTCTTGCAGATTCACTTTCTCAGTTATTATTTTTAAGGAATTATTTTTAGTGACCATTTTTTCCTTTTCTTCCATTTGGCTAGTTTCTTTTTTATAAAGGAAGGGTGTGTGTGTGTGTGTGTGTGTGTTTGAATTCCTCTTTTTTTCATTTGCCTAATTCAGCTTTTTAAAGTGTTTTTTCATTGAATATTTTTACCTTTTTGAATTATTACTCCAATTCTGCTTTTAAGATGTTATTTTATTCATTAATGTTGTGCCTTATATACAGAGCTGTTAATTTTCTTTTATTACTGTCATTTCTTTTCCCAATTTTCCTCTACCATTCTTATGCTATATTATTTGCTTTGCCACTCAAAAATTAATTTGATGTTCTAATTTAAAGTTGTTTGAAAGTGAATATTGAGAGTGTTTAGTTGCTATGCTTCTAATTCTCCACCTTCACTTTGCCCCCATGGACAGCTATTTCTTTTCAATGTTATTAATAAACTTTGCCTAAGATCTATTTTTAATTTTTTCTTAAGAAAGTAAGAAAGCCAATGATAATTGAACTTTCTTGAGAAATAAATACTTTCAGAGTAAAGTTAGAATTTTTTGAGGCAAATGATTTAAAATAAGTACTCAAGAAATTCTTTTGCTTTTGAAAATAATTATACCTATTGTGCTAAAGAAGATCAAATAGAAATGCACTGATCTACAGAAGATTATCCATCCTAAACGTATCTTAGTTTCACTTTCTCTTTAAATCTTAAAATTTTGAAAACAGGAAAGAACTTTCATTTTGTTTTTGTCTAATTTATTTTTGTTCCATTTTACCTTCAAAATTGACTGGTTTCAACTTTAGTTAAAAAAAGACTTTACCTTTTGGATTGAATTCTCATAAATTTCTTTAAATTGACTTTACATTTCTGAAGCATAGGCAAATCAGTAACTACATTATAATCAAGGAAAACAAAGTCAGAAGTAGCAATCATACTAAATTAGTTGCCATCAAGAAGACATGAATTTGTAGCATTATACAAATTTTAATCATGTAACATTTCTTTGAAAAGCAAGATAATTTCAAAAAACAACTGATACTCAAAAATTATAAAATTTGACTTACAAAGTTTTTCCATCTGCTTCGAGTCTTAATAATAATAGATAAAATTAGTTAGCAGAAATTTTCAAAGCTGACTGTAGTTAAGAAAAAAGAAAATTATTTTTCTTTCTTGCAGTTTTTCATTGTCTGTTATAATTAGCATGAGAATATTTTATTTTAAATGTTTTATAATAATATTAAACTTTATTCTAATTAGTCTTTTCATTTTTTACTTATTCATGTATTTGGGTTATAAATACTTTCATGAGGCAAAAAGATATACATTGTCAAATTACTCATGTACCAGGATGTTAAAAAAAATCCTTTACTTTTTAAAAAAAAACAGGCATAATTTTTGTTGATTGTATGGCTGGTTTTCATTCCCTTAAGTGATTAGACAAAATTCAAGTTACTTATTATAGAACATTTTCACAAACTATAATGATTCCTAGATAATATTTTTTCTACTGGTAATTATAAGTCACTGTGAAGGATTAAAAACCTTAAGCTAGCATTTTGTTAAATAGGCAATCTCTGAAAATTGTCACTGTCAAATAAAATTCATATGGATTTTTCCTTAACTCTAAGACACATGCACGGCAAATATAACTCCTGTGCATGTGCATGATATATATACATAATTATATATATGCATATATACATATATGCATACACACATATATGTTTTCTACAAAGTCAATATGAAATTTGAAATTCAGTCACTAAAAGAAGATTCACTACCTGAACTTTATTTGGTAATTTCCACATGAGGCCCTGGGACTGCCTCTTGAGTAGATCTGGGACCAGGCTTTCAGATACCTTTTGTCTCTTAATGCCTTTGTGGGAATACCTATTTGAATCATTTTGAGATATAGAATATTTTGGATCCTCAGCTACAGTCAAAATCTTTTCTGCTTTCACCTCATATTTCTGTGGTCCAGTGTCCTATGTATTACTCTGTTCAGACTGAGGAGAAAGAGATGACTATTAACTTTAAGTGGCTTTAGGATCATCTGCAATAACATTAACATGTGCGGATGATAGTTCAAATGTAATATCTTGACCTAGAATACATGAGAGTTTTGTATTCAAAATATGAAGTTATTTTGATTTGTTGGATCCAAAGATCTGAAGATATATGAATATAAACAAATAGGTTATATTCATAAACTGCAGAAAATTAGTTGAGTGATATTTATATATTTAACTCAGATTGTCTAACTTCTACTCCCAGAAATTTTAGTACAGAAGTTGACAGCTAGTTGATGCAATGTATAGAGTGCTGGGCCAGGAGTCAAGAAAACTTGAAATTAAATTTTGACCTCAGATATGTATTAGCAAAGTCACTTAACTATGGTTACATTCAATTTTCTCATCTTTAAAATTATGTTAATAATAACACTAAAATCCAAGGCCTATTGCAAGAATCAAATATGATACTATTTGTACAATGTTTATCATAGCCTATCAATTGGAGAATGGCTGAATAAATTGTGGTATATGAATGTTATGGAATATTATTGTTCTGTAAGAAATGACCAACAGGATGATTTAAGAGAGGCCTGGAGAGACTTGCATGAATTGATGCTAAGTGAAATGAACAGAACCAGGAGATCATTATACACAGCAATAACAAGACTATACGATGATCAATTCTGATGGACGTGGCTCTTTTCAACAATGAGATGAATCAAATCAGTTCCAATTGTTCAATAATGAAGAGAATCAGCTACACCCAGTGAAAGAGCTATAGGAACTGAGTGTGTACCACCACATAGCTCTTTCTCTTTCTGTTATTGTTTGCATTTTTGTTTTACTTCTCAGGTTTTATTCTTTTTAGATATGATTTTTCTTGTACAGCAAGATAACTGTATAAAAATGTATACATATATTAGATTTAACATATATTTTAACATATTTAACATATATTGGACTACTTGTCAGCTAGGGGAATGAGTGGGGGAAAGGGGGGAAAATTTGGAATGGAAGGTTTTGCAAGAGTTCAATGTTGTAAAGATTATCCATGCATATGTTTTGTAAATAAAAAGGTATAATAATATAATTTCTTAAAAAATGCTTATCATAGCACCATAGTGCCAACATATTATGTCTTATGCAACATATACATATTATGTATTATGTACTATATAAGATATATTAGGTAAAAATATGCATGTATTTAATGATATATATAGTAATACTTATGTATTTAGTAATGTTTACTTAATATGTATATTATTATATGATAGAGGAGTATAAATGTATGCTCTATATACATACATATTTATAAATACTTTATAGACACAGAGTAGATGTGATATAAATAATAGATATTAAAAATGATCAAAAAAATTCAAAGTCATCTGCATCTTAGACATACATTCCTGACTTTTTATAAAATGTTTACTTCATATCTTTTGTGTATAAGAAATAGACTTGTTTAGGGAAAAATAGGAAATTTTTCTTTTAAACAATTTGTTTTGTTTAAATCATTATATTCTACTTTCAGTTTTCAAATGGGATGTTTTATAACCAAAATAATTGTTTTTTATTTTGCAATTTCAGAAGATCCGTTTATATTGTGATTTTAAAGCCACAGGCAATTTTCAAATAAGTATACTTTCTCAGCCAATCCAGGTTAGTAACCTCTTCAACTCAGAGCTATAGAATTTATACTGAGACTTGCCTGAAAAACAAGTATGAAAAAGGTTAATAAGAAAAATGAATATTAATCCTTCACATAATATAAGCATTATAGTGAGTTCTCTGAAATTTGAGAAGAAAGTGCAATTCATCTAAATCACCAGCATTGCCATTTCTAAAGTAAAGTTTTAAATCTCAAGGACCACTGGAGTTTAGGTTTTGTTACCTGTTTTGCAAGAGGCTTATTATTTATGTAATATCCAAAGATGTCTTTCAATCCCAGCAGTCTCCTGGTTGCTATTCAAACCAACAGAATAGCAATATTTAATTCATCCAGATAAATGCAATAAACTTTGTCTAATATTCCTCTTTTGTGAATTATTGCTGTTATTGTTTAGTTATTAGTCATGTCTTACTCTTTATTATGCCATTTGCTTTTCTTGACAAAGGTATTGGAGTGGTTTGTTGTTTCCTTATTCAGTTTATCTTACAAATGAGGAAACTAAGTCAATTTTAAAATGGCTTACCCAGAGATAAACAACTAATAAGTATCTTAGGCTGGATTTGAAATCAGTTCTTCCTGACTTCAGACCTGGTCCTTTAATCACTGTGCCACCCAGCTGCTCATAGAGTACTGACAGAAAAATAAAATTCAAGTATTTTGCTATATTGGTTTTAATATTTATTTGTTTTGTTTGTTTAGGGTCGCTAGTTAGATAATATTTATAAATCACTTTCAAGTTTTCAAAGTTCTTCAAAGTTTTTCTATTAATTTACATTTCACTAGAATATATAAGATTAGTTAATTTTCTTTCTATCGGATATCTGCATTTTTACTCTATGCTTTATTTTATTTACTATTTTACATACTTTCACTAAGTATGCTAATAACACAATCTAACATAAAAAGCTTATTTATTACTTACTTTTGTCTATTTGTGTCTTACTTGTTGTTCAATCTGCCCAAGGATAAAGAAAGTACATAATTTTGTGTTTAAAAAGCACAGAGACAAGACATTCAGTAAAATATTACTTGGAATGATTCCCTTAAGAAAGAATTTCAAGTGTCTTCCTAAATTTTTTCAAGAGAACCTATGACTGGCTTTCTGCTTCTGAGCAGACTTTTTTAAATATACTCTGCCATCATTTCTCTAAATGGAACAATAACCAAATTATGACGTCCTTTTCTCTCCTTTTTCAGAGGCAGCTAGGATTCAATATCCATTTAACATACAGAGAGGACAAATTTGCATCATGCTCATTATTTAGTAGGAGCAAAATGAAATTTCATTCTAATCTTTCTTTTGATTTCAGATAGATGGTATTAAATATTGTTTGTGACTTCTTTGATCACCTAAGATTTGGAGAAAAATCTTTGTACCTTCATCCTAGTTATGCATGCTATGTAAAACCTTACCTAACTTGTGTTATGAAAAGATTTATGCTGGTTTCTCTCTTAATTTGCTTACCTCAATAAAGAAACTATAATTCAGAAAGCTAAGAAGGTAGACAAGATTTAACAAAAACCCACTCTTACAAGCTCATTACTAATCAGTTGCCATCATTATTGTTGTCATTGTAATTGTTTTTAAGCCCCCCCATCAGTATAATCACTTTATTTTTTTTTTTGACAGTACCCATTTCTAGAATCTTCCTTAAAATTGGTGATCTGATTATCTCCTGAAACATGTTTAATTGTACTGGTGCATTTAAATGGATCACATAATGCTAGCACTTCTATGCTGTGATAAAGATACTGTTTTATTGTGAAATTATATATTTGTTTTAAAAATTAAGAAGGACATGGCTTTTCTAAATAATGAGATGATTGAGGCCAGTTCCAATGATCTTATGATAATAAGAGTATCTACACCCAGAGGGAGAACTGAGGAAACTGAATGTGGATCATAACATAACATTTTCAATTCTTTTGTTGTTGTTTGCTTGAATTTTATTTTGTTTCTCATCTTTTTCTTTTTCATCTGACTTTTCTTATGCAACAAGATAATTCTATAAATATACGCACCTATATTGGATTTACAAAAAAATTAAGATTAATAACTTTTGTCTTAATCCTGACTTGAGTAACATAAGATAGTTTTATTTAATTGATACTTTCTATCCATTTGGAACAGCTGTTATATTTAGTGTTTGTAATAGGATGGTGCCAAGAAAGAGGGAGAAAGATTTAAATGAAAGGTATTTTTTTAGTGCCTTTGACTATTTAGATTATCCTTTAATTGTGGATGTTTCTTTCACACACATAGGGAATTGCTTTGTTCCCTGGGATTCATTATAGGTTGGAATCCTTCAGTTTGCATGTATAATAAAATTTGGGAATTGAACTGGAGTCTTTGCAAATGCCTCAATATAAGACTTAATGAAGATGAGTGGAAAGGTTGATTTCAATGGAGGCAGCTTTTTATATATAGAAAGAGAAAAGGTCTTTGAACACCAGTTACTACTAGTCTAAAAGTTAAGTTTGTCATTTGGGTAGATAATAGAGAATGAGTTTTTCTTTTCTGCATTACCATTAATGCAGTATGAATAAGGTTCATTTATCTCCAGCATTTAGGATAATTTTTAAATAGTAATGGGGGATTTTTTAAAGTACACAGTAGAAAATTAGTTGAAATTTATAGGACTGTGACAGCAATTTCACATTTCTCTATGATAGAAAAATTGGAACTTATCTTGTAGGAGAAGAAATTTAACTCTGATTAAGAATTTTCTTTGCTATATTATTCAAAGATGATTTTATTGCAGCTCTGCTCAGAAGTGAGATCTTTTGTAAAAGAATTATATGCTTTTGGTTTATTTTCCCAATTTGTCATTCAAAATATGTTAGGAATGTTAGATGGAGAAAGAGGATAAAAGGAAAATGAGTAATGAAACAATTTTGGACATCTAATGAGAAAATGTTTTTATAAAAATGTAATATAGTATCTATATTGACAAGGTATGACACCATAAAAAAGAGGAAACATTATTAACAACATTTTCTTAGAATTAATGACCTTTTAAAAATTTTCATTTTCCAGGTTTAGCAGTTGGAAATGTAAGTATTAAAGGAAATGATAGTGTCAAAGGAAATAAATCAGATTTCAATGTGTATTCATTTCTGCACTTGGTCTCAAAAATACATTTCTATTCCTTGTGTTTCAATGCTTCAGATGTAAAATTTAATGAAAAATGTTATATGCTTTATAAATATTTGCTATAAAAATAAGAATTTAGGATATAGAATTGATCATCTATGTTTTGTATTATCCATAATTTTTATCAACTTACCACTATGAATAGAAAGGGAAAGAAGATATTGCCTAACATGTCAAATATTTAAAATTAATTCCAGATAACAACCTCAAAATGAATTACTCTCTAAAATCAGTTAACAGCCTCAATTGCAATTGGTGGGATTTATATAACATTTTGATATTTATAAAAACCATTGTAAGTATTATTTCATCTTATTCTCACAACTCTTGGAGTTGTTATTTTCATTTTATAGATGAGAAAACTGAGGTAGTCATAGTGCAGTGAGTTGGGTGACATCACCTAGTATGTCTCTAAGGCAGAATAAAAACTCAATCATTAAGGCCCAATGGTACTCAGCTAGACAATCATGTCAGTACTCACCCAGCTTAAGCTTAGTCAATATAAAAAAAAAAATCTAAAAAAATTAAGGTTTTATTTTTAACTTTCTATATGCTTGTATGCAATTTATAGACACCTCCCCCTCTGTCATGGAAAAAATAGATTTTAAATGCAACAGAGGAATAACATTTCCAGTTTTAGAGATCTTATTTTTCCAACTGTAAATACATGGAGGATGAGGTTCAGTTCCTATGATTTCTATTGAGATAAAAAACTATGTGGCTAGAAAAGAAAACACTTTAAAAATTTCAATAAAGCTCTTAAATTTCACTATTTTTGGAGAACCAAGTGCATTTGCCATTGTGTATTCATAAAAGTCTATCTGTAAAAAAACAAAAACAAAAACAAACCAAAAACAAATATATGTCTTAAAGTGTTTGGTGCTAGACACTTTAATAATTGGTCTTTAAACAATAACTTCATGTTGAATTAAAATGTAATTCTAGATTTCCTTTTATGGGGTTTTAAAAATAGCACTCTTAAGGGTGCAGTAAAAGAGTTTGTTAACTGAAAAATCAGAAGAGTAATTAAATCTTTGAATATTACTTAATCCTTAATGCCACTTTCAAGGTTGTATTTATTAACTATTATTTTCTTTTACTATAGTGTGATTGAATATTATCTATCATTTTTATTATTTCTCAGAATCCCATGCTTATGTATAAGACATTGTCTTTCTAAATATATATTTGCAAAATTTTAACAAATTTATGAAGTCTAATGTGTCTAGCTGGGCAATATTGTACTGTTGGAATTGGAGATTTTAAGAGTGGTAAAAAATCTAGAGAAGGTTGTTTTGCACATGTATGAGAAACTATTCCAAACATTCCTCCATTTGATAAAAAAAAGTCTGTCAATTATTTTGTAAATTGTAAATGCATTTATTTTATAAAATTAGTAGGAGATCTATAAAATGCCCATATGGTGATATGTTATGTTGATAATTTGTTTTAATAATCAGTTTCTATTCAATCTAGACTGCAATATAATGACCTCTAAAGTTTATGTTTTAGGCAGCTAGGTGACATAATGGATAAAATGCAGCGCTTTCAGTCAGGAAGATCTGAGTTCAAACTAAGCCTCACATACTTATTAATTAAGCATAGGACAAAACATTTTACCATTTGCTTCATCTGTAAAATGAGCTGGAGAAGGAAATGGCAAAAAATTCCAGTCTCCTTACCAAGAAAACCCCAAATGGGATCACAAAGCATCAGATATAACTGAAATAATTGAAAACAGCAACAAAAACACCATGTGGTTCCCTGTTCTTAGAGATTTCTTGAACCTTTAATGAGGTTTAGGGAGTTTATTTTGGATAAAATGTTAAGTCAAAATTACCCTTAGTGTGGAAAATTCCTAAAATTTAAGCAAATGTTGAGTTCTCTGCCTTACTTTTCAATCATATATCTTTTTTCCTTTTCTTTTTTTTAATTATAGCTTTTTATTTAGAAGATATATGCATGGGTAATTTTTCAGCATTGACAGTTGCAAAACCTTTTGTTCCAACTTTTCCCTTTCTTCCCCCCACTCTTTCCCCCAGATGGCAAGTTGACCAATACATGTTAAATATGTTAAAGTATAAATTAAATACAATATATGTATACTTATATCCTATATCTTTTTATCCTTATATCCTATATCTTTTTGTTTGCAAGCTGGACTCTGTAGTTGAAGGCAAAGTTCAAATTACTGGAGATGTTTGGGCAAAGAGAGAACACTTTCCTGTTTATAGATAGATAGGTGAAGAAGCTGATGAAAAATCTGACCTCTCTGAACTTCTCTGTGGTTTGATATTCTGCTTCAAGAGCTCTCTAGAACAAATTATCCTCTTTCATTAACAGCTCAATCATACCTTTATCTTCAGGTGTATGCCTCAATGTCATACTTAATTTAACTTCTTTAATAAATATTATTATTAGCTTGGTCATTTGTGGACGATCTCTGTCCAAATGTCCTTCTGCAGTATCACTATAATTTACAGGGATTTTTATTTGACATGCAAGATTCAGAGGAATGGATTTGTGGAAGATAGCTAATAGAATGAGAAGTGTTATTTGGTTTATTTGACTCTGTCCATTTTGAGCAAGATTCATTACTTCTCACCCCTAGAAATATGTATGTGCCATAGTTATTCATTTTTAATGATTTTTCCCTCTAGCTAAATTTTCAGTAGGTTTGAGGCATAATTCCTCTAGGCTGGGTAGCAGCTGCTGAACTCCTTGAGTGGGATGAATGAGAAATATTGACTGGCCTTAGGCTAGATATTCTCTTCAGGCTTTCTGTGGCACATAAGGCTGCTGAAGTCATGTTTGTCTGATGAGATGACAGATTTACACTGCCACTGGTCATGCCCCATTTTAGGAATACCATAGTCCTCTCTAACCCTGATATCCTTTGGGTCTGAATAGTACCATCCCTTAAAAGATGCAAAAGCAAAACAGAAATAGAAGGCTTATGTTGTTGAAATTCTGCATTCAAAGCCAAGATTAATGGCATTGATGTGGATGTCACAATTAATGGCACTGAAATTTTGTAGTATAGTCAAAGGAAATAAAGCTTTCCAAAATAGAAACACCAAGAATGAACTCAATGACAAATAGAGTAATGGAGACAGGGAGAAGGAACATAATGGCATAATTGATTTTAAATGATTAAGAATTATTTCAAAGATAGATATGTATACATTTCTCTCTAAATCTGCCTCTGTCTCTTTTCCTTTATGTTTTATCTTCCTTTTTTTCACCTCATTTCCTTCTTTCAACTACATCATCACTGTCAAGAAATTTGAGATTATATTTGAATACTTCTTTTATACTGAAAATGCACCCTGAGAAGCTCATTTCATATGCTTCATAACATATTGTAAATGGGTTTCAGGATTTCATTGGAAGATTAAAAACATCAGAATAGAGAAGGTCTATCCTCTAGAAAATCTCTGATTTATGTTTCCTAGAGCAAAGGTTTTCTTTGAGACTTCAGAGAAAAAGCTAACTGTAGATACATTGTAGCTTTAATGAGGTAGCATAGTCAGTTAAAAAGAAGTCAGAATAAAGTCTCAGATGGATATTCGGGTATAATGAGAGGAATTGGAGAAGAGGCCTGAGAAAACTCAGAACAAAATGTTCTTGAGACTATACTGACTTATGCCTGCAACAAGGCAAGTATTCATATAATTGTTGGTAGGAAGTATTATTTAACATTTTGAGTTTAAAAGAAATACTTGTGATATGGGGGAATTATACAGGATTCCTGCCCTATATCCCAAGGAATCTCTGAAAATGAACGCAGAAAAAGAACTAAAAGTCCCTTTGCTTTTTTTCTCTCTACCCTTCTAAGAGATTACAGAAAACATTTGGACACATATCTAAAAGGGGTTAATTATAGAAGTAATTAATCTCTGTAGTAAGGCAGTGAGATTTCAGTTTTCAAATATGTCTCTGAGAATTGATTTCCTGGCCTGAAAAACAGGGAAAAGAATACTTATAGTGCACCTACTTCAGAAAGTGGTAGTAAGGATTAAATAAAATGATCAATGAAAAGTGTTTTGTAAAAGTCAAAAAGCATTACTAAATATCAGCTATTAGTAGCTTCTTATAAAAAGTATGACACTTTTTAATAAAATATGATTTATCCAATAATTGATACTTGGTCATTTTTTTAATTCATTAACTTTAATATTAATTTAAAATTTTAAATATGCTTTCCTTCTCTGTAACCTCTTTACTGTCCCTTATGAAGAAATAAAATATCAATTATAAATGTAAAATAATAAATTTTTCATATTAACTATATTTTTAAAAAAGAAAATTAAATGAAAAAATATGCTTTAATATACATTCAGACTGATCTCTCTGGAGATGAAGGACATTTTTCATCATAATTCCTTCAGAATTGTTTTGGATCATTATATTGATCAAAATAGCTAAGTAATTCACAGTTGATTAACATACAACATTGTTGTTACTATGTTCAATTTTCTCCTACTTCTGCTCACTTTATTTTGCATCAATTCATATAACTCTTTCCCAAGTTTCTGAAACCATCCAACTTATCATTTTTATATCACAACAGTATTATTTCCCAACCATATGCTGCAACTTGTCTAGCTATTTCCAATTGATAGGCATGCCCTCAAATTCTAATTCTTTGCCACCATAAAAAGAGTTGGAATTTGCACAAATTTTTCATTTGGCTTTTGATTTCTTTTGAATACAGACTTAATAGTATTATTGCAGAGTCAAAATATGCAGATTTATATCACTCTGAACATAGTTCCAAATTGCTCTCTGGAATAACTGGATCAGTTGACAAATCCACTAACAATGCATTAAGAACCTATTTTCCAGATGACCTCCAATATTTATAATTTTTTTCTGTCATTTTAGTCAATTTGATAGGTTTGAGGTAGTATCTCAGAGTTCTTTTAATTTGCATTTATGTAATCAATACTGAGACTTTTTTATATTAATATAAATCTCTTCCTACTGCACTCTGTTAGTAATACATAGAAATACTGAAGATTTATGTGGACTTATTCTGTATTTTTATAATTTACCAAAGTTATCAATAATTTCAGCTAGATTTTAGATGATTTTCTAAGATCCTGTAAGTATACCATTCTATTAAGTTCAAACAGTGAAAGTTTAGTTTCCTTATGGCATATTTTTTATTTTCATGTTTTCTTGTCTTATGGCTATACCTAACATTTCTAGTACAATATCATATGATGGTGGTGATAATGAATATTTTGCTTCACCTAGCATCTTATTGGTAAGACTTTAAGTTTATACCAGTCACTAATAATATTTGCTCCTCGATTTGGAAGCACACTACTTGTTTTATTTTTAAGCTTTTTTCTTTTCAAAACATATGAATGGATAATTTTTCAACATTGACCGTTGCATATAACCTTGTGTTTCAGATTTTCCCCTCTCCCTCCCACTCTCTCCCCTAGATGGCAAGCAATCCAATAAATGTTATACATGTTAAAATATGTTAGATCCAATGTGTGTAAACATATTTATACAATTTTCTTGTTGCACAAAAAAAAAATCAGATAAAAAAGGAAAGCAATGAGTAAGAAAACAAGACACAAGTGAACAACATAAAATAGAATGAGAATGTTATGTTGTGATCACATTCAGTTACCACAGTCCTCTCCTCTCTTTGGATGTGAATGATTTTTTTCAATCACAAGATCATTGGAACTGGCCTCAATCATCTCATTGTTGGAAAGAGCCAGATCCATCAGAAATGATAGTTGTATAATATTGATGTTGCCCTGTACAATTATCTCCTGGTTCTTCTCATTTCACTTCTCACCAGTTCATGTAAGTGTCTCCAAACCTCTCTGAAATCCTCCTCCTAATCGTTTCTTATAGAAATATAACATTCATATATTATAACTTATTTAGCCATTCTCCCACTGATGGGCATCCATTCAGTTTCCAGTTTCTTGTCACTACAAACAGGCCTGCCACAAACATTTTTGCATATCACACTACTTATTTTAAAGAAAATTCTATTAATAACTATGCTTTTTAGGGTTTTTAATAGGAAGAAGAACTGTATTTTGCTGTTATTTTCTGCATCTATTAAGATAATCATTAGATTTTTGTTGATTTTGTTACAGTTAAGGTCCATTATGCTGATAGTTTTCCTAATTTTGAACCACCACTTAATTACTGATATAAATCCCATGTGGTCAGAATGTATGAATTTTGTGATACATTGCTTTAAACTCTGCCAGCATTTGTCAATGGCAGATTTCCTTTATAATTTCTTCATTTCTATGCCCTGTTATTTTTATTCTGGGTTAAGTTAATAATTTGTGTTAATCTAATAATTCTTAAATTATCTCCTATTTATCCGCATTCTGTTGGTTGTTTTTCCAATGATATATTTAATATTTTCTTCTATTTTTGCCATTTTTCTGACTTCATTTTATTGTTTTTTGATATCTCGTGGAGACAATAACATTCACTTGCATAACTCTAAGTCCTTAAAGATAAAAGTTGAGCTAATACAAGTTAATAATTTTATGAGAAATCAAGAAACAATACAACAAAATAAAAAAAGTGAAAAAAGAAGATAATATGAAATTTCATTGAAAAAAATTACCGACCTGGAAAATATATCCTATTTGGATCATTTAAAAGAGTATTGAACAACCTGAAAACATAATTTAAAAAAAAAGCCTAAAAATTATCTTTTGAGAAATTATCGAGACTTCCAGGGGGTAAAATCAAGAAGACAGAATAAAACCAGGAAGAGGCTCAAACTCTCCGAATTTCTTTCAAAAACCACATGAAGCCAAGCCTCTGGACAGAGTCTGACAGAATGAAATCACTCTCCAGCTCAAAATAGCCTGGGAAAAACTTCAAGAAAGGTCACTCTCCCTGGGGTGAAAAGGGTATTCAGTCCAACTCAGATAGATACTAGGAAAGCCAATGAGAGGGTCTTAATCACAGCAAACCAGCAATTAAGACTCTCAGTCCTGGCTCAGAAGACAAGCAGATCTATGTGGTAGCTTCCAATCCCAGCTGAAAATATGAAATCTGGGAAACCTGAGAAGAGCAGGCAGAGCAACCCTCTGCAAAAATGAAGGTCCTCATGTGCTCAAAGCCAAATGGAAGAGCTGCACAGAAAGCTTGGTACAAGACCACCTTTACCCCAGAAGCAGAGCTCAACCACAAAAGTAAGAAAAAAAGGAAATACAAAAAATAAAGGAAAAAAATGAGCATGAAACAGAAAAAAAACACCTGAATATAGAAAGCTGCTATGATGACAGGGAAGACCAAAACAAAAACTCAGACAAAGACAAAATATTCAAAAAAGAAGTCTTGGTGATATGAATTGATCTCAAGCCTAAAAAAGATGTTTGGAAGTGCTCATAAAAGACTTCAAAAGGCAAATAGGAGAGGTAGAAGAAAAAAATGAGAAAGGAATGAGAGATACACATGAGAGAGTGATAACTAGGAAAAAGAAGGACAAAACTGAAGAAAACAAGTTCTTAAAAAGTGGAACGTACCAAACGGAAAGACAAGATACAAAAACTAACTGAAGAAAATCTCACATTAAAAACTACAATAGGGCAAATGGAAGCTAATGACTCTGTGACTCAAACAAACTAAAAATAATGAAAAATTGGAAGAATGTCAAATACCTCATTGGAAAAGCAGTCAATCTGAAAATAGATCCAGAAGAGGCAATTTAAAAACTATTGGCCTACATGAAGTACATGACCAAAAAAAAAAAAAAAAAAAAAAAAAAAAAAAGCATGGATAGCATTCTTCAAGAAATCATTAAGGAAACTTGCCCTGATGTTCTAGAAACAAAGGGGGAAATATTCACTGAAAGAATTCATTGATTATCTTAAGAAAAAAGATCCCCAAAGGAAAACCCCAAGGAACATTGTGAAATTCCAGAACTACAGTTTCAAGGAAAAAAATACTGCAATCTGGCAGACAAAAAAATATTCAAATATTAAGGAGCAACATTTAGGATTACCTAGAATCTAACAGCTTCTAATATAAAGGATCAGAAGGCTTAGAAAACCATATTTTGGAAGGCAAAGCATCTAGAATTACAACAAAGAATTAACTATCCAGTTAGACTCAGCATCATCTTTTAGGGGAGGCAATGGAGTTTCAATGAAAAGACTCTCAATCATTTCTTTCGAAAAAAACAAAACAACAAAACTAAACAGAAAATTTAATTTATAACCATAGGACTTAAGAGAAGCATAGAGAAGTAAACAAAGTATATCTATATCTATCTATCTATATGTGTATATATATATATATATATATAAATGTTAAACTGTTTATCTCCCTAGATAGAAAAAAAAACATATTTGTAACTTCTGAGAACTGTCATTATGGCAGACAGAAGAGCATATCCATGGATTGATGGTATGGTTCTGAGTGGACTCTGATGATATCAAATAAAAAGACATTAAGAGATGTACTAGAAAAAGAGAAAAGGGGAGGTATAATGGGACAATTCATTCACATCAAGAGGTACAAAAAACCTATTAAATTCCAGGGAAGGAAGAAAGGGGGAAGACCACTATCTGAAGCTTGATCTCATCAGTTTTGTCTCTAAGATGGAATAAATCATTCAGTAGGTTATAGAAATTTATTTAACCCTATAAAGATGTAGGTGGAGAAACAGGAAAAGAAAAGGGAGGGACAGGATTGAATGGAGGGCAGAAACATTTGGGAAAGGGGTAATGTAATGGAACAGCACAGTTCAAGATAAACTACTAGGTTGATTGGGTTAAAAAAAAAAACACTACTAAAAGAAAGGTGATGGAGTGATAGAAGACAGTTGATAGGGTGGGTAAAAAACCATATTAAGAGAAGAGGAGTGATTGGAGAAAAGGTAATTGGGGGGGGGTTGACAGATGACAATACAAAAATAAAATATATTCAATAAAGGACCAGGGAAAGATAGACTAAAAAACAATTGGAATTGAAATAAACTAATTCTAAACAATGAGTGAGGCAAACAACAAATCACAAGAACAATCCATAATTTCATCCAAGAGAATGACAATAATGAGACATTATACCAAAACCCATGGGATATAGCCTAAGCAGTGCTTAGGGGAAAAATTATATCTCTAAATAGCTACATGAATAAAAGAAAGAAAGAGGAAATCAACACACTGGGCATGCAACTAAAAAAGCCAAAAAAGGAACAAATTAAAAACTCCCAAATTAGAAATTCTGAAAATTAAAAGAGACTTGAAGAAAACAGAAAATAAGAAAAATATTGAACTAATAAATAAAAGTAAGAGTTAGTTTTATGGGAAAAAAAAAACAACAAAATAGGTAAACCTTTGGTTAATTTGATCTGAAAAAAGAAAAAAACAAATCACCAGCAGCAAAAGTGAAAAAGATGAACTTACCACTAATGAAAAAGAAATAAAAACAATAGGAGCTATTTTACTCAACTGAATGGCAGGAAGTCTCACAATCTAACAGAAATGAATGCATATTTACAAAATATAAATTGCCCAAGTTGATACAATAGGAAATAAATTACTAAAATAGCACTATTTTGGAAAAAGAAATTAAATCATTTATGAAATCCCTAAGAAAAAATCTCCAGGGACAGATATCTTCACAAGTGAATTCTAACAAACTTGTAAAGAAGAATTAATTTCAATACTATGTAAACTATTTGGAAAAATAGGTAAAGAAGGAGCTTCTATGACACAAATATGATACTGATACCTAAATCAGGAAGAGACAGAACAAAGCAAGAAAATTGCGGACCAATCCCCTAGTCAATATTGATTCAAATTATTTATTTATTTATTTTATTTTAATAGCCTTTTATTTACAAGTTATATGTATGGGTAACTTTACAGCATTGACAATTGCCATACCTCTTGTTCCAATTTTTCCCCTCCTTCTCCACACCCCCTCCCCCAGATGGCAGGATGACCAGTAGATGTTAAATATATTAAAGTATAAATTAGATACACAATAAGTATATATGACCAAACCATTAGTTTGCTGTACAAAAAGAATCGGATTCTGAAATATTGTACAATTAATTTGTGAAGGAAATCAAAAATGCAGGTGGGCAAAAATATAGGGATTGGGAATTCAATGTAATGGTTCTTAGTCATCTCCCAGAGTTTTTTTGCTGGGCATAGCTGGTTCAGTTCATTACTGCTTCATTGGAACTGATTTGGTTCATCTCATTGTTGAGGATGGCCAGGTCCATCAGAATTGGTCATCATACAGTATTGTTGTTGAAGTATATAATGATCTCCTGGCTCTGCTCGTTTCACTCAGCATCAGTTCGTGTAAATCTCTCCAGGCCTTTCTGAAATCATCCTGCTAGTCATTTCTTACCGAACAATAATATTCCATAATATTCATATACACAATTTATTCAGCCATTCTCCAATTGATGGGCATCCACTCAATTTCCAGTTTCTGGCCACTACAAAGAGGGCTGCCACAAACATTTGTGCACATACAGATCCCCTTCCCTTCTTTATGATCTCTTTGGGATATAAGCCCAGTAGTAACACTGCTGGATCAAAGGATATGCACAGTTTGATAACTTTTTGAGCATAGTTCCAAATTGCTCTCCAGAATGGTTGGATGTATTCACAATTCCACCAACAATATTAGTGTCCCTGTTTTCCCACATCCCCTCCAACATTCTGCATTATCTTTCCCTGTCATTCTAGCCAGTCTGACAGGTATGTAGTGGTATCTCATAGTTGTCTTAATTTGCATTTCTCTTATTAATAATGACTTGGAGCATCTTTTCATATGGCTAGAAATAATTTCAATTTCTTCATCTGAGAATTGTCTGTTCATATCCTTTGACCATTTATCAATTGGAGAGTGGCTTGATTTCTTATAAATTAGAGTCAATTCTCTATATATTTTGGAAATGAGTCCTTTATCAGAACCTTTGACTGGAAAAATATTTTCCCAGTTTATTGCTTCCCTTCTAATCTTGTCTGCATTAGTTTTGTTTGTACAAAAACTTTTCAGTTTGGTATAATCAAAATTTTCTATTTTGTGATCAGTAATGATCTCTAGTTCTTCTTTGGTCATAAATTTCTTCCTCTTTCATAGGTCTAAGAGGTAAACTATCCTGTGTTCCTCTAATTTATTTATAATCTCATTCTTTATGCCTAGGTCATGAACCCATTTTGACCTTATCTATGGCATTAAGTGTGGGTCAACGCCTAGTTTCTGCCATACTGATTCAAATTTTTTAAATAAAATATATCAAGGAGATTACAGCGACTTATCAGGAGGATAATACACTATGACCAGGTGTGATTTTTTTTTACCAGGAATGCAGAGCTGGTTCAATATCAGAAAAACTATGACCATATTTGATCATGTCAATAACAAAACCAACAGAAATCATATGATCATCTCAATAGATATAGAAAAACCTTTTGATAAAATATAGCACCCATTCTTATTTAAAACACTAGCGAGCATAGAAATAAATAGGATAAATAAACAAATAGGTTTATTGTCTGGGCTAGCTCTTTGGAGGCTCAGGATCAGTCAGAGTCAGGAGCATTCAAAGTCCTTTGTCTTTAGGAGAAGTGATGGAGGCAGGCAAGCTGCCATGTGACTTATTAAAGATGAATCCTGGACTCTCAAGTTAGGAGCCTGAAGTGTTCTTTCTTCAGCTTGCTGCAGCAGAGAGAATCTGATATCTCTCCCTTCACCTTTCAATCTTTGTCTACCATTATCTCACCACAAGCGTCAATCATGACAAGAGGCATTACATTACCATACCATCTAAGTATATGCTTGTAAAACCATTATCACACATTCAATAGGTAACTAGTCTTAACTGTTCTGCTGTCTTAGATTCAAGTACACCTTTCCAGAGTTCTGGCCTTCTACATATCCTGCTTTCTTTTGTTTTAGAACAGAGGTGGTCACAACCTCCCTGACTTCTCAAGGTGGTGAAAACCCCCAATAGGAGTTGATCATGCCCTCCCTGACTCTTCAGGAAGAGAGATGAAAAACAAAAAGGAAGTGGAGAGTCAAACTAGATATTGTTAGCGGGTTTCTAGACTGAAGGGTTTTACTAGAAACAGGTATGCACAAACCCATCAGCATGGGAGGTATTACACAAGCACATAGCAAAATGGCACAGGTTAGTAGTGATGACTCTACCCACAGCTGGTGCAGACTCAATGTGATGTTACAAACATGAATTTTACATGCAAGCAGTGATGTAACAAACAATATGAATCAACATGGTATTGTAAAAGATTTCCACAAGTCCTTGAAGGAGGTTATAGAAATAACAGTAGCACATATGCCTCTTCCAGAAGCCAAGAGATAGTCCAAAACCAATCTATTCTCCATTGCTTCACATGTCTGGAAATATAATGATTGCTGCAAGTTTTTAAAGTCTTGCAACAGTCTCATCATGTGTCAGGGAATCCAATGATTCCTGCAGATTTTGAAATCCTGTAAACAGTCTTATTATGTCTCAGGGATTCCAATGATTCCTGAGGGTTTTGAAGTACTGCATCAGTCTCATTAACTATTTTTGATGTCCATGAATCAATTGCTAGAACAGACATGCTCTTTTAGTGGTGAGCACAGTCAGCAATGGAACCACCTGATGTTTCTTTAATCTTCTCCTTTGTTTCAAGGGTCTTCTCATCTCTCTCTGATGGACAAGGCGAATGCAGCCCATTGGCACCCATCTGATTCCTTCTCCATCTCTAGAGATACAAGCAAACCCTCTCCCTCAAGCAGTTTACCTAACTGGTCCCTTCCATTCATCACTTTCTAGATCTGCAATTATCTAAAGATAGTGGAGCTGCTCACTCTGGACCATGCCCATGCAGTGGGTTATAAAATCTGTCTGCTGGAGCCAATGCATCTTTATCAAAAATCAAGAAGTTAATTGTATAAAGAGCTACATTTAGAAGTTCTCTAGTGTTATCTATGGCTCCCCCTTTCTTTTGTTTTTGGAGGAATGTCTTGGTATATTTTTCTCCTCTCTACTTCTGCCTATCCTTGAGGATTAAAGGGTATGACAGTGGTGTGTAAAATCTTATACTGTGCACAAAAGTGTGCAAAATGTTTAGAAGTATATGCAGGTCCACTATCTGTTTTTATTGCTTCTAGCACACCCATGAGTGCAAAAGGATGTATAAGGAATTCAGTGACCGCATGGCCTGCCTCTTTTGCTGCTGGTATTGCAAAAGTAAATCCTGAAAAGGTGTCTACTAAAACATGGGTAAAAGACAGACTACCAAAAGATTTATAATGGGTCACGTCCATTTGCCAAATTTCATTGGGTCTCAAACCACAAGGATTCTTCCCTGAAGGGAGCGTAGGAGCATGGAAAGGAAGGCAAGCTATACAGGCTTTTACTATACTCCTAGCTTCCTCCTTTGTTATCCCAAATTGTAAACATAAAGCTAGAGTGGCCTGATGATATTCAAAATGAGATTTTTGGGCTGCCTGAAATAAAGGACTATTGGCTAACAGGGTTAGAAGGAATCTACCTTTGAATTACCATCAAAAATAGGACCTGGAAGTTCACTATGAGAGTGGACATGTAAGATATAAATTTTACCTGGATGCTTTCTCACTTGCTCTTGAAGTTACTTAAAGAGTTGATATATATTAGATGCTACAGATTTTATTTGGAGTATGGAAATTCTTTGTACCACACCTACTGAATAGGCCTACTGAATATTATATTTATATCTTCTGGATAATAAGAGCTAGCATGATTGCATACAATTCATTCTGCTGAGTGGACTGAAAAGGAGTTCTTACTACTCTCTTTAGAGTTAAGCCATGAGAGTATGCAGTGCAAATATTATGTTTGGATGCATCTGTAAAGATAGTTGGTCCTTTAAGAGGAACTTTAGAAAACTTTTCTTCAAGAATCCATTGCCAATTATGTAATAGTCAGATTATCTTTAATGGAGACCTGTGTGTAAAAGTGGGAGCTGTGGCCAATAAAATTTACCACTCTGGGATGGTTTCACAGCATACCTTAATTTGTGCATTGGTATAAAAGATGTTTATCTTGTCAGGTCTTATCCCAGATAATTCTACTGTTTACTTAATGACTTTTAATAAAATTCTGGTCACAAGCAGTGGGTAAGGAATAAGGCTTTGTTCTGGTTGTGCTGGGAAGTTCACCTACTCTATCACACTGTCTTCTTGATGAAGAACTTCTGTGAGTGCTTCTTTTGTAGGAAAAAATGATATTCCCAAGGGTTTCTGAGTGACTCTTTCAACCACATTGGATAAAGCTCAACTTCTCTCAAAACCTCTTGAGCTTCTTTTGTAAGGTGGAGTGGTGAGTTTAAAGCACTGTCTCCTCTTGAAATGATATATAATTGTTGTAAATGATAGGAAATTAAACCTATTGAATATCTCCTATCAATTTCTGGAAGTCATTTAAGGTATTTAGCTTCTCTGTTCTTCAGGAAAGTTTTGTACTGCAAGCACAAGGGTATACTTCATATCATAAATGTTGAAAAGAAGCATGTCTTTGAATTTTTTCTGGAGCTATATGCAATTTATACTTTCTTAGTGTTTCTATGATCTTTTGTAGACATGTTTCTAATATTTGCTCCTCAGGTACACACCCCAATATATCATCCATATAATGTAATAATATTATTTTTGGAAATGCTTTTCTTACTGGGGTAAGAGCAGAAGCAACATGCATTTGACACACAGTAGGGATATTTTCATTCCCTGTGGCAAAACTGTCCATTCATATCTTTTATATGGGTCAGCTAAGTTAATAGTGGGCACTGAAAAGGCAAATCTTTTCATACCCTCCTTATCTATAGAACAGAAACAATCCTGAAGATCTATATCCCAAAGAGGCCAATGTCTAGGCAACTAAGTAGGAGATGGAAGTCCAGGCTAAAGAGGTCCAATAGTTTCCATCTGTTCATTTACTTTTCTCAAATCATTCAGCATCCTCCATTTTTCAGTTTTATTTTTTACAACAAATACAGGGGAATTCCAAGGACTTAGAGAAAGTTATAAGTGTTCTTGGTCAAGTTGCTCCTGTATTATATCAATTTTTTCACTTTGCAAGGGCTCTGTTCTACCCAAACTGTTGTATCAGTTTTCCATTGAATAGGAAGAGGGTGGTGTTGGCAGGCCTTCAATAGCAGCACTGCCTAAAAAACCAAAGTACTCATTTGTAATCTTACTTGTTGTAAAATGTCTCTTCCACACAGATTGATGGGGATTTTTTCAACTATAAAAGGAGTAAAAAATTTCTGTTTCACCTTCAAAAGTCTATCTCAAAGGGGTATCTCTACTTTCAGTTGCTATTGACCCTCCAACTCCAGACATATAGGTGTCTGCCTTAATCTTTGGCCAGTGACTGTGCCAGCTGGAACCTCTAGTAACTGTACAATCTGCACCTGTGTCTACCAATCCTTCTAATGGTATGCCATATATATGGATAGTGAGCATAGGTTGGTCAGCTGTAACAGCTGCAGTCCAGAATATTCCTGGATTCTGTTGCTAGGAGTCAAAATCTGGGCCAGATCAAAATCACCAGATTGCCTATTAGGAGTCAGTTATCAGTAAACCTGATGCTACTACTTCTCTTGGTTTATAAGTCACACATTGTCTACCTGTATTAGTGACTGGGATATTAGCTACACATTCCCCAGTTTCCCACATCAATGTATGGATGAACACTGTTGTGTAAACACTCTCAGGAGGTGAAATGGTCATGCCCACTATGCCTAGAGGAACAGATTTCACCTCTCCAGGGGGTATCTCAGTAGTCCCAGCTGCATAAAACTCTATTCTCCCCAATTGTAATCCCTTTCTCCCATCAGATTGCTTCTTGGCTGATTGATCATGTCTGACTACTCAACTTTTTTTATAGCTTTTTATTTAAAAGATATATGCATAGGTAATTTTTCAGCATTGACAGTTGCAAATCCTTTTGTTCCAATTTTTTCCCTCCTTCCCTCCATCCCTTCCCCCAGATGCCAGGTTGACCCATACATGTTAAATATGTTAAAGTGTAATTTAAATACAATATATGTATACATGTCCAAACAGTTATTTTGCTGTAGAAAAAGAATTGGACTTTGAAATAGTGTACAATTAACTTGTGAAGGAAATAAAAAATGCAGGCTGACAAAAATAGAGGGATTGGGAATTCTATGTAGTGGTTTATAGTCATCTCTCAGAGTTCTTTCACTGAGTGTAGCTGTTTCAGTTCATTGCTGATCTATTGGAGCTGATTTTGTTCATCTCATTGTTGAAGAGGGCCATGTCCATCAGAATTGATCATCATATAGTATTGTTGTTGAAGTATATAATGATCTTCTAGTCCTTCTCATTTCAATCAGCATCAGTTCATGTAAGTCTCTCCAGGCTTTTCTGAAATCATCCTGCTGGTCATTTATTACAGAACAATAATATTCAGAATATTCATATACCACAATTTATTCAGCTATTTTCCAATTGATGGGCATCCACTCAGTTTCCAGTTTCTGGCCACTACAAAGAGGGCTGCCACAAATATTCTTGCACATACAGGTCCCTTTCCCTTTTTAAAATTTCTTTGGGATATAAGCCCAGTAGTAACACCTCTGGATCAAAGGGTATGCACATTTTGATAACTTTTTGAGAATACTACCAAATTTCTCTCCAGAATGGCTGGATATATTCACAATTCCACCAACAATGTATCAGTGTCCCTGTTTTCGATTCTGATGGATCTAGCCCTCTTCAACAATAAGATGAACCAAATAAGTTCACTCAAATAAGTTCTCTCAACTCTCCATGTCTTTCATCTACTTTATCAGTACCATCTCCCTTCTCTTCCTCTTTCTCCTTTTACTTCCTTTTCTGGGTGTTCTCCTTAAAACTTCTCTCTCTCTCTCTCTCTCTCTCTCTCTTGCTTTTTTTTTTAGAACTTGTGGTATTTAAGGCCAATTGTATTGTGTTGCATATATAGAATGTTTCCTTAGAAATTGAATCAGGACCATTATCATTGTAATATTCAATTAGTTGCTCTCCCACTAGTTTCTATATATCTGCCTCTATTCTTCTTCTTTGGAGAACTAAGGGGACATGCATTCTAATGTTTCTAAGAGTCCATCAATCTGCTCCCAAGGCTCAAGCAAATCTTTTCTCTTTATTAATTGAAATGTATTTTTATAGACCTTCTTCAGGGTAGGGATGGGGGTGAGTGTGGGGGATACTCTTTTTCTAATATATACCCCATTTCAGGTAGAAAAGGAAAGTTACTAGTTTAGCCCTTAACAAAGTTTCCTGCTTGTCTATTTTAATACTCATTCTATTTCCTGGTCACAGGGACTTCTTCACTGAAATTACAATCTAGCTTCCTGCAGGTCCTTTGTCCCTGTTGGTGCCAATAAATAATGTCCAAGCTAGCTCTCTAGAGGGCCTCAGGATCAGTCAGAATCAGGATCAGTCAAAGCCCTTGGATTTTAGAAGGAAAAATTAATGATGCAAGCAAACTGACATGTGGCTCAACAAAGATGAATCCTGGACTCTCAAGTCTGGATCCTGAAGTCTTCTTTCCTCAGCACGCTTCCACAGAGAGACTCTGATCTCTCTCTCTCTCTCTCTCTCTTTCTCTCTCTCTCTCCACCTTCCAATCCTTACCTATGATTACCTCACCGCCACACATTCAGCAAGTGCCAATCATGAGGAGAGCCATCACATTACCATATTATCTAAGTATTTGGTTATAGAGCCATTATCTCACATTGAGTACGTAATTAGCCTCAAGTGCTCTGCTGCCTTAAATTCAAGTGCACTTTTTCAGAGTTCCAGCCCTCTACAAATAGGAGCTTTCCTTAAAAAAAAAAAAAAGCATTATTTATATAAAGTCTACAACAACCATTATCTACAATGGAGATAGGTTGGATACATTCCTAATAAATCAGGGATGAAACAAAGATGCCCATTATAACCACTCTTATTCAACATTATACTCTAAATGTTGGCTTTAGCAATAAAAAAAAGAAAAAGAAATTAAATGAATAGGCAATGACAAAATAACACTATTAACCTTTGCTGATGATATGATGATACACTTATAGAATCTGAGAAAATTCTCCAAAAACCTACAGGAAATAATTGATAACTTTAGCAAAGTTGCAGAATGTAAAATAAGCCCAAACAAATCATCAGCATTTCTATATATTACTGAAAAAATCCATCAAAAGCTAGAAAGACAAATTCCATTTAAAATAACTGTAGACAAAATAAAATTTTTGGGTATCTACCTGCCAAGACAAACCCTAGAACTGTATGAACAAAATTATAAAATACTTCTCTCACAAATAAAGTCAGATCTAAACAATTGGAAAAATATTGATTGTTCTTGGATAGGTTGAGCCAATATAGAAAAATGACAATCCTGCTTTAATTGGTCAACTTGATCAGTGCCATGCCAATCAAAATATCAAAAAATATTTTGTAGAACTAGAAAAAATCATACCTAAAATCATCTGGAAGAAGAAAAGGTCAAGAATATCATGGGAATTAATGAAAATTGAATACAAAGGATGGTGGCCTTAGCAGTACCAAATTAAACCATATTATAAACAGCAATCATCAAAACAATTTGGTACTGGCTAAGTGTAATGGGCTGAGGTTTGAGTTGATGCACTGAGGTCCCAAGTACATGAGGCTAAATAGTAATTGGGCTATACACTATTAATATACATGATTGGATAAAGAATGGTCCCTGTCCACTCTCTGTGCAAGTCCTGATGTTGTATAGGAAATGACGATTTTGGTGGGTGGAGGCAGAGAAAGGAAGAGAAGCTGGGAGAGATTGGGCCTGTGTTCGATACTCCTAGCTGCTGGTCATGTGGCTGCTGGTCTAGCTAGCTTCTTGACTCAGCTACACACATTGTTATCACCAATTCTCTTCCACCTCCGATCCTTCTTCACTGAGAATAAAGACTGATGATTTTCCCCTAACCTGAATTCCTGACTCCTGCTGATTTAAAAATAAATTCACATTTTGGCGCCCAACGGTGGGAACCAAGGACTGAAGAAGTCTCTGGTGACCAGGAACTTGGGTAAGTATTGTTAATAGACAAACAGGGAACTTATTTTCTTAAAAACTAAACCAGTAATCTTTTTTTGGCTAAAATGGGACAAATGCTAGCTAAAGACTCTCCATCCCCACCCCCAACCCTTCAACCCCTTCAACCCCACCCACTAGTGGTGCTATAGAAAGCATGCTTAAGCTGATAGAAGGACAAGGGCTACTTATAACTTGGGAACAGGAAGCTAGACTTGTGGGTACATTAAATCCCATCTCCCCTTGGTTTGTAGAGCAGGAGCAGATCTCTCGAGATAACTGGTCCCTGGTTGGACAACAGATGTCCACTTATTACAGTGAAAACGGTCCTCATTCAATTTCCATCGAGGCATTTTATTTATACAATATAGTTCAGTTAGCACTAAGAAACCATATCCCTAGAAGAAAGAAAAAGCCCATTGCTCCCGCTCAGAGTAGCCAAATTGGGAGGCCTGATATTAAGGAGGAAGGCAATGAAGAGATATATGACCATATCCCCACAGGGCATGGAGACTTAAGTGAGCAAGGGTGTGGTGACTTTCCACCTCAGGAGGCAGCTTCATCCCCACCTCAGGAGCAAGTGATTGACTCTCCTGCATCAACTCCACCCTCCAGGATGGTGGGAGGAGGGGCAGTGGGGGGGGGCAGTGACAGCACCAGCACCTCCCCCCCAGTATCCAATTATGAGTAGACTGCAAGATGGCTTGATGAAGGCCAAAGAAAAGGGCATGGACGTCTGGGAGCTCCAGCCACATATCTTTCCTGTAATTTCCCAGTTTAATGCCTCAGGTCAAGAAAGTTGAAGATACACCCCTTTTAACATAGAAATCATCAAAGACCTGAAAAAGGCTTGCACTCTTTATGGGGCTACATCAGCTTATGTTAAGATGCTATTAGAGAATGTGGCTTTTGAAATCTTGACTCCTAATGACTGGAAATCTATAGCAAGAGTATGCCTAGAACCTGGACAAAATTACATGTGGCTTTCTGAATATAGTGAGCTCTGTAGGATACAAGCCCAACAAAATGGACAAAATGCTGTTCATGCTGCGATCACCTATGACCTACTAACAGGTATAGGTCACAGCACAGATTAATTATTCAGTAGCAGCATATGAGCAAATTACTGCTAATGCTATCAAAGCATGGGCTTCGAGTCACAATAAAAATGACAAAGGTGAGGCCTTCACAAAAATAACACAAGGGCCAGATGAACCCTTTGCTGACTTTGTGGGACATTTGCAGACTGTTATCACAAGAACTAATGGGGAAAATTCATCAACAGATGTTTTAATAAGGCAACTTGCTAAGGAAAATGCTAATGAGGTGTGCAGAAGGATTATACTAGGACTGCACAAGGATGCTCCTTTAGAGGAGTTCATAAGACGCTGTGCCACAGTGGGTACAAATGTCTTTTATAGCCAGACTATGATGCAGACTTCCCAAGATCCCAACATGGGTAGACAGGGTCCCTTCTGGCAAGGAACTTCTAGAGAGACACGTCAATACTTTCAGTGTGGCAAAGTAGGGCATCTGAAAGCTCAATGTTGGTATAGAGGCAGAGTGAGAAAGCAGGGTGGGAAAACAAGACCCAGTATCCTATGTCCAAAATGCAACAGAGGCTTCCATTGGGCCTCAGAATGTAGACAGGTTCAGGGAAACGGGATGAGTGGCCCAGCCCCAGGGCCCCAGGCAAAAAACGCTTGGGGCATAATGGCAGCCAATGGTGCACCCAGAGAGTGCCTAGACGGCCAATACCCCAATATGACCAATCAGCCAGGAAGCCATATGATGGGAGAAAGGGATTACACAATCAATCAGCCAGGAAGCAACCTGATGGGAGAAAGGGATTACAATTAAGGAGAATAGAGTTGTATGCAGCTGAGACAACTGAGATACCCCCTGGAGAGGTGAAATCTGTTCCTCTCCAGCCTATGCATCCCTTGCCTCCAGGTACAGTAGGCTTGACCATTTTACCTCCTGAGAGTATGTACAAAACAGTGTCCATCCACACACTGATATGGGAAGCTGGGGAATGTGTAGATAATATCCCAGTCACCAATACAGGCAGACAATGTGTGACTTATCACCCAGGAGAAATAGTAGCATCAGGTTTACTCATACAGAATCCTAATAAGAAGCTTGGTGATAGTCACCCAGATTCTGATTTCAGATCACAAAATCCAGCAATATATTGGACAGCAGCTATAACAACTGACCGACCTATGCTCATGATCTATATATAAATGGCCTTCCATTGGAAGGATTGGTAGACACTGGTGCAGATCGGACAGTCATTAGAGATGCCAATTGGCCCAGTCACTGGCCAAAGATTAAAGCAGACACCTACATGTCTGGTGTAGGAGGATCAATAGCAGCTGAAGTTAGTGCTGCCCCTGTGAGATGGACTTTTGAAGGCAAAACAGGAGTTTTTACTCCTTTTATGGTAGAAAAAATCCCCATCAATCTGTGGGGAAGAGACGTTTTAGAGCAATTAGGGTTCAAAATGAGTACTTCGGTTTTTTAAGCAGGGCTGCTGTTTAAGGCCTGCCAACACTTTCACCTGTTCCTATCCAATGGAAAACTGATACACCAGTGTGGCTAGAACAGTGTCCCTTAAGTAACAATAAAATTCAGGCCTTATTAGTTATAGTACAGGAGCAGCTTGACCAAGGACACTTAAAACCTTCTCTAAGTCCTTGAAATTCCCCAGTGTTTGTTGTGAAAAAGAAATCTGGAAAATGGAGGATGTTAACGGATTTAAGAAAAGTGAATGAACAGATGGAAACTATGGGAACTCTTCAGCCTGGACGATATCTCCTACTCAGTTGCCTAGAGAATGGCCTCTTTGGGTCATAGATATTAAGAATTGTTTCTATTCTATCCCTCTGGATAAGCAGGATATGAAAAGATTTGCCTTTTCAGTGCCCAGCGTTAACTTAGCTGAGCCTTATAAAAGATATGAATAGACAGTTTTGCCACAGGGAATGAAAAACAGCCCTTCTATATGTCAAATGTATGTTGCTGCTGCTCTTGCTCCAGTAAGAAAAGCTTTCCCAAAAGTTATCCTGTTACTTTACATGGATGATATATTGGGATGTGCACCTGAGGAACAAATGTTAGAAGCATGTCTACAAAAGACCATAAAAACACTAAGGAATTACAAATTACACATAGCACCAGAAAAAAATTCAAAGACATGCTCCTTTTCAATATTTAGTATATGAAGTATACCCTAAGGTGCTTACAGTTCAAAAACTGTCCTTAAGAACAGAGAAGCTAAGACACATTGAATGATTTTCAGAAATTGATAGGAGATACCCAATGGATGCGACCAGTGTTAGGTTTGAATACCTCTCAGTTACAACCGTTATATGTTACAATAGAAGCTCAAGAGGCTTTGAGAGAAGTTGAACTGGCTTTATCCAATGTGGTTGAAAGAGTCACTCAAAAACCCTTGGAGATATCAGTTTTTGCCACACAAGAGGCACCCACAGCAGTCCTTCATCAAGGACACAGTGTGATAGAGTGGGTGAACCTCCCGGCACAACCAGAACAAAGCCTTACACCCTACCCAGTGCTTGTGGCTAGAATTTTATTAAAGGCCACTAAGCAAGCAGTACAATTATCTGGGACAAGACCTGACAAGATATACACCTTTTATACCAATACACAAATTAATGTGTGTTGTGAGACCATCCCAGAGTGGCAAATTTTATTAGCCATGGCTCCAAATTTTACACATGGGTCTCCATTAAAGATAACTAGACTATTACATAAATGGCGATGGATTCTTGAAGAAAAAGTTTCTAAAGTTCCTCTTAAAGGACCAACTATCTTCACGGATGCATCCAAACATATTTGTGCTGTACTCTCATGATCTAACTATAAAAAGAGTAGTCAGAACTCCTTTTCAGTCCACTCAGCAAAATGAATTGTACACGATCATTCTAGCTCTTACTTATTATCCAGGAGACATAAATATAATATCTGATTCGGCCTATTCAGTAGGTGTGGTACAAAGAATTGCCACAGCCCAAATAAAATTTGCAGCCTCTTATATATATCAGCTCTTTAAGAAACTTCAAGAGCAAGTGAGAAAGCATCCAGGTAAGATCTATATATTACATGTCCATTCTCATAGTGGACTTCCAGGTCCCATATTTGATGGCAATTCAAAGGCAGATAGCTTTCTAACTATGTTGGTCAATATCCCTTTATTCCAAGAAGCCCAGGCATCTCATTCTAAATATCATCAGGCTGCTTGAGCTTTACGTTTACAATTTGGAATAACAAGAGAGGAAGCTAGGAGCATAGTAAAAGCCTGTACGGCTTGCCTTCCTTTCCACGCTCCTACACTGCCTCCAGGGAAGAACCCTCGTGGTTTGAGACCCAATGAAATCTGGCAAATGGATGTGACCCATTATAAATCTTTTGGTCGTCTGTCTTTCATCCATGTTGTGGTAGACACCTTTTCAGGATTCACTTTTGCAATACCAGCAGCAAAAGAGATAGCCTGAATGGTCACTGAATTCCTCACACAAGCATTTGCCATTATGGGTGTACCACAAGCAATAAAAACAGACAGTGGTCCTGCTTATACTTCAAAATATTTTGCACACTTTTGTGCACAGTATAAGATTTTACATACCACGGGCATACCTTTTAATCCTCAAGGTCAGGCAATAGTGGAGAGGAGAAACAGAGATATTAAGACACTCCTCCAAAAACAAAAGAAAGGGGGAGCCACAGGTAACCCTAGAGAACTTCTAAATCTAGCTCTTTATACTATTAACTTCTTGATTTTTGACAAATATGCACTGGCTCCGGCAAACAGGTTTTATAAACCACCGGAAGGTCAGTGTCCAGTGCGGGCAGCTCCACTATCTTTAAATAATCGCCAAGTGATGTGGAGAACCCAGAAAGTGGTGAATGGAAAGGACCAGATAGGCTAACTGCTTTGGGGAGAGCGTTTGCTTGTATCTCTACAGGTGGAGAAGGAATCAGATGGGTGCCAACGAGCCATATTCACATTGTCCACCGCAGAGAGACAGCACAGACCCTTGAAACAAAGGAGAAGACCCAAGAAATATCAAGTGGCTCTGTTGCTGATTGTGCTCACCATTGAAAGAGCGTGGCAGTTATGGCGTTTGACTCGTGGACATCAAAGATTGTTGGACTTCAAAATCCTCAGGAATCATTGGATTCTCTGAGACATGATAAGATTGTTGTAGGACTTGAAAACCCTCAGGAATCATTGGATTGTCTGAGACATAGGACTTGAAAACCCTCAGGAATCATTGGATTCTCTGAGACATAGGACTTGAAAACTCTCAGGAATCATTGGATTCTCTGAGAAATGATAAGACTTTCACAAGACTTCAAAATCTGCTGGAATCATTGGATTCCCTAACACATAAAAAGACTTTTGCAGGACTTCAAAAACTCAGGGGGATCATTGGATTCCCTGACATGTGAAGCAATGGACAATAGATTGATTTTGGACTATCTCTTGGCTGCTGAAGAAGGTGTATGTGTGACTATTGTTTACATATCCTCCTTCTAGGACTTCTGGTTATCTCTTCCAACACCATGTTGATTTATATTGTTTGCTATTCCGCTACTTGCGTGTACAATTCATGTATGTTACACCATATCGAGCCTGCACCGACTGTGGGGAGAGTCATCCCTAATAGCCTCTGCGTTATTGCTATGTGATTGTGTAATACCTCCCATGCTGATGGGTTTGTGCATAATAAGACCCTTCAGCCCAGAAACCCATTAGCAACCCCCACTTCCCTTTGGTGCTTTTCAAGTCCCTTCCTGAGATATGAGGGAGGGCGTGATTATCTCCTTTTTAGTGCTTTCACTGCCTTTCCTGAGAAGTCAGGGAGGCTGTGATCACATCCTTTTTGGTGCTTTCACCTCCTTCCCTGAGAAGTTAGAGAGGCTGTGATCACCTCCCCTTGGGGATTCTGACCTCCCTGAGGAGTCAGGGATGGCATGACCACCTGTGTTCTTAAATAAAAGAAAGCGGGAGATGTAATGGGCTGAGGTTTGAGTTGATTCACTGAGGTCCCAAGTACATGAGGCTAAATAGTAATTGGGCTATACTCTATTAATATACATGATTGGATAAAGAATGGTCCCTGCCCACTCTCTGTGCAAGTCCTGATGTGTTGTATGGGAAATGACGATTTTGGTGGGTGGAGGCAGAGAGAGACAGGAAGAGAAGATTGGGCCTGTGTTCGATACTTCTAGCTGCTGGTCGTGTGGCTGCTGGTCTAGATAGCTTCTTGACTCAGCTACACACATTGCTATCACCAATTCTCTTCCACCTCCGATCCTTCTTCACTGAGAATAAAGACTGACGATTTCCCCCTAACCTGAATTCCTGACTCCTGCTGATTTAAAAATACACAATCTTCACAGCTAAGAAATAGAGTGGTGGATCAAAGAGGTAGATTAAACTACACATGACACAATAATCGAGGACTATAATTATCTGGTATTGACAACCCTACAAATTCCAGGTTCTGGAATAAGAATTCACTATTTCACAAAAATTGCTGGGAAAACTGGAAAATAATATGTCAGGAACTCAGCTTAGATGTAAATCTCACACCCAATACCAAAATAAGATCAAAATGATTGCATGATTTGGGTACGAAGGATGATAACATAAAAAAAAAAAATAATTAGGAGAAAAATGAATAATTTACTTATTCAGATCTTTGGAGAAGGGAGAAATTTATGACCAAAGAAGAACTAGAGAACATTATGAAAGAATAAATGGAAAATTGTGATTACATTAAATAAAAAACTTTTTTCACAAAAAAAAATGAACAGAAACATGATTTAAAAGGAAGTACAAAGTTGGGAAAAATCTTTACAACTAGTTGCTTCTATTAAGGTTTCATTTCTAAAGTATATAAATAACTATGTCAAATTTATAAGAATACAAGTCTTTCCTCAACTGATAAAAAGTCAAAGTATATAAACTGTCAATTACCAGGTGATGAAATTTTTATTGAAGTTTTGTCTTTTCAAAACATATGTAAGGATCATTTTTTTCAATATTGATCCTTAAAAAACTTGTACTCCAATTTTCCCTCCCTTCCTGCTTCTCCTTTCCCTCGATGGCATTTAATCTAACATATCTTAAACATGGTAAAATATATGTTAAATCCAAAATAGGCATACATATTTATACAATTATCTTGCTGCATAAGAAAAATCAGATAAAAATGAGAAAGAAAATAAAATTCAAGGAAACCACAACAAAAAGAGTGAAATGCTGTTCCCACAGTCCCCTCTCTGGGTGTAGATGGCTCTCCTTATAACAAGATCATTGAAACAGACTTGAGTTATTTCATTGTTGAAAAGAGCCAGGTCCATCAGAATTGACCATCATATTGCTGTGAGCAATGATCTCATGGTTCTGCTCACTTCACTTAGAATCAGTTCATGTAAGTCTCTCCAGGCCTCTCTGAAATTATCCTGCTGATCATTTCTTATAGAGTAATAATATTCCATAACATTCTTATACCATAATTTATTCAGCCATTCTCCAACTGATGGGTATCCATAGTTTACATATTATTGGAATTAATTGTTCTTTGAAAGCTTGGTAGAATTCACATGTAAATCCATTTGGCTCTGGAGATTTTTTCTTAGGGACCTCATTAATAGCTTGTTCTATTTCCTTTTCTAAAATGGAACTATTAAAGTAATTTATTTCCTCTTCTATTAATCTGAGCAATTTACATTTTTGTAAGTATTCCTCCATTTCACTTAGATTATCAAATTTATTGACATACAATTGGGCAAAATTACTCCTAATTATTGCTCTAATTTCCTCTTCATTGATGGAAAGTTCTCCCTTTTCATTTTTGAGACTAATAATTTAATTTTCTTCTTTTCTTTTTCTAATCAAATTAATTTAAAGTCTATCTATTTTGTTGTTTTTACATAAAACCAACTCAGTTATATTTATTAATCCAATAGTTTTCTTATTTTCAATTTTATTCATGTCCCCTTTTATTTTCAGAAGTTCAAATTTAGTATTTAATTGGAGGGTTGAAATTTGTTCTTTTTCTAGCTTTTTTTTTTAGTTGTAAGCCCAATTTATTGATCTTCTCTTTCTCTATTTTATGCAAGTAAGCATCTAGAGATATAAAATTTTGCCTAATAACCAATTTAGCTCTATTCCATAAGTTTTGGTATGTTATCTCATTTTTGTCATTCTCTTGGATGAAGTTATAGATTGTGTTTATGATGTGGTGTCTCACTCATTCATTCTTTAGGATAAAAGTATTTAGTTTCCAATTAATACTTGGTGTATTTTCCCTTGGACTTTTATTACATGTGATTTTTGTTGCATCATGATCTTTTAAAAAGTGAATTTACTATTTCTGCCTTCCTGCATTTGATTTTGAGGTTTTTATGCCCTAATATATTGTCAATTTTTGTATAGGTTCAATGAACCTCCAAGAAAAAAAGTATATTCCTTTCTACCTCCATTAAATTTTCTCCAAAGATTTATCAAAGATGAGTTTTCTAAAATTCTATTTATCTCCCTTAAATTCTTTCTTATTTATTTTGTGATTTGATTTATCAAGTTCTGAGAGAGCAAGGTCGAAATCCCCCACTAGTATTGTTTTCCTCTCTATTTCTTCTTGCAGCTATCTTAACTTCTTTTGTACAAATTTGGATTCTATACCACTTATCCATGGTACCCTTTAGGAAGAGTTTCCTTCTATCCCTTTTAATTAGATCTATCTTTGCTTTTGCTTGATCTGAGATCAGGATTGTTACTCCTACTTTATTTTTAATTTCACCTGAAACATAATAGAGTTTACTCTAGGCTTTTACTTTTACTTTTTATATATCACTCTGATTTAAATGTGTTCCTTGTAAACAAAATACTGTAGGATTCTGGCCTTTAATCCAGAATGCTATCTATGCCCATTTTATGAGAGAGTTCATTCCATTCACATTCACAATAACTAATTCTGTATTTTCTGCCATTTTATTTACCCCAAGTTATGTTTTTCTTTTTCTTTTCCTCCTTTCCCTCCTCCCCAGTATTTTTTCTTCTGATCACCACCTCCTGCAAATAGCCCTCCCCCTTTATAGCCTCTCTCCCTTTCTTATACCTTTCCCTTACTATATTTTCCCCATGTTATTAGCCTCCCTCTTTTCTTTCCCTTCCAACTTCCCTATAAGGTGAAAGAAGTTTTTCTGTGAAACCAAATGTGTCTGATATTTTCTCTTTGAGTCAAATCGGTTGAGAATAAGATTCAAACAATGTTCATCCACTTCCCATCTTTCCCTCAGTTATAATAGGTAATTTTTGCCTCTTCATGAGATGCAATTTCCCCAATTTTGCCTCAATTTCCCTTTTCCCAGTAAATCTCCAGCTCTAGTTTTTTTTTTTTCATATTACCAAAATAAAATCAAATTATACCCACACTCTCTAATATGTCCATAATAGAAATATAGTTGTCAAGAGTTCTTTCCTTTTTCGCTTTTTATGCTTCTTTTGAATGCTGTATTTGGACAGCTCTGGTCTTTTCATCACAAATAAATTAAATTCACCTGTATCACCGAATGTCCATCTTCTTCTCTGAAAAATAATGCTAAATTGATCTGAATAGTTTATTCTTTGCTACAATTCAAGTTTCTATGCTTTTTAGAATATCAGATTGCAGGCTTTTCAATTCTTTAAGGTGGAAACTGCTAGGTTTTGGGTTCTCCTGATTGTGGCTCCTCACTATTTAAATTGTTTCTTTCTGGCTGCTTGGAATATTTTTTCCTTTGCCTAATAAATTTTTAGCAACAATATTCCTTTAGGGTCTCTTTTAGGAGGTGATCGATTAATTCTTTCAATGGGTATTTTACCTTTTGATTATAGGACATCATGGCAGTTTTCCTTTATGATTTCCTGAAAGATAATGTCTAGGCTCTTTTTTTCATCATAGTTTTCAGGAAGTGGAAGTGGAGAACTCCTTAGCTTGTCTCTCCTAGAACTATTTTCCAGGTCAGTTGTTTTTCAAATGAGGTATTTCACGTTTCCTTCTATTATTTTTTCATTTTTTCATTTTGATTGACTGATTCCTGAAGTCTCATTGAGTCATTCACTTCCATTTATTCAATTCTAAGTTTTAGTGTATGATTCTCTTCACTTACCTTTTTAGCTCTTTTTGTATTTCGCCAATTGAATTTTTAAAAGAGTTGGTTTGTTCGTTGCATTTTTTCCATTTCACAAATTTTCAACAAATTTATTTCTTTTTCATATCTATTTTTGTAAGGAGTTATGTGCCTTTTCCATTTCATCAAATATATTTTTCAGGGAGTTATATTCTGTTCCAATTTCATCACATCTATTTGTTAAGGAGTTCAGATAATTTTTGTTTTCCCTTTTCCATACTTTCTTACAAAGTTCTCATTTCCTTTACTCATTTTTCTTCTAGTTCTCCTTTAATGTTCTTTTTGAATTCTTCCAAGGGAGCCTTGTGAAATGGAGACTAGCTCATATCACTCTTTGGGTCTTAAATGGTAGCTGAATTGCCTATAGGAACCTCCAGGTTTGAGGTCTGTTCTTCTCACTCTCTCTCCATAATTACTCATTTTTAAAAGATTGAGTTCTGCTTTTAAGGCAAATGGATGATGACCATTTTAGTTTGCCTTGAGGCAGTCCTCCTGACTGATTTCAGGAGCTGGGCAATCATGGCTGGGTCCCAAGTTCTTTTAGGACTCAGTGGTTTAGTTTGTTTTTTGTTTTGGCTTTTAGGTGTCTTGCAGCAAATCTGCTAAATCACCAGTTTGCAACTAGGACAGAGTAATCTAAGTACCTTGCAGTAGATTCCCAGGTGCAGGGGTGCCATAGTGCTCTGCTTCCCCCCACCCCAAAGCTTTTGCCCTGGTCTCTCTGTGCTGTGGTCTGGGCTCAGCAGACTCTGCCTCTTCCTTATTGAAACAGACATTTCCTGAAGTTCTTCCAAAGCATCTTCTTCTGAGAATGTGTTTTACTCCAAATATTTGTGGGTTCTGTCACTCCAAAACTAGTTCAGAGGCTTAATCAGCTGTTGATCTGAGAGGAAGCTTGGAAGAGGTCAGATATAATCGTATCTCTTCTCTACCATCTTGACTCCACCTCAAGTGATGAAATTAATGTCATCTATAATTATATGATAAAATGCTCTAAATCACTATTGATTAGAGAAATGCAAATTAAAACAACTCTGACATACCCCCTTATACTTCTCAGATAATGATAAATATTGGAGATGATGTGGAAAAACTGGACCACTAGTGTATTGCTGGTGGAGCTGTGAAATGATTCAACCATTCAGGAGAGCAATCTGGAACTGTGCCCTAAGGGCTATAAAACTCTGCATACACAATGACACACCCCTGCAATTGCTGGCTCTGTATCCTAAGGGAAAAGGACCCACATGTGCAAAAATGTTTGTAGCAGTTCTTTTTGGTGGTAAAGAATTGGAAAATGAATAGATTCTCATCAATTGGGAAATGAATGAACAAGTTGTGGCATATGAAGATAATGGAATATTATTGTTCTACCAAAAATGATGAACAAGATGATTTTAGAAAGACCTGAAGACATTTCCATCAACTATTGCTGAGCAAAATAAGCAGAAACAGGAATATATTGTACACAATAACAGCAAGAACATGTGATGATAAACTATGAAAGATTTTGTTTTTCTCACTGGTTCAGTAATCCAAAGCAATCCTCATAGACTTTGGACAGAAAATGCATCTGCACCCAGAAAAAGAACTAAGAACACTGAATGTAAATCAGTACATGCTAGGTTCACTTTTTCTGTTTTTTTTTTTTTCTCTCTCCCATGATTTTTTCCCTTTGCTCTGATTTTTCTCTCCCAAAATATTCATAAAGTATGTGAATTAAAATAATTTATGAGGAAAAAAGAAATTATCAAGGAAAACTGTTCTGATTTTCTACAACCAGAAATTAACATAGAAATTGAAAGAATCCATCAATCACCTTTTAAAAAGATCCCCAAATAAAACTCCCAGGAATATTTTAACCAGATTCTAGTGCTCCCAGATTTTCTCTAAAGAAGACAATATTATAAGCAGCCTGAAAAGAACAATTGAAGTATCATGGAGCCATAGAGTAACACATGATTTAGCCACTTCTACATTAAAGGATTAGAAAGTTTGAAATATCATATTGCAGAGAGCAAAGGAACTAGAATTACATCCAAGAATCACTTACCCAACACAATTGTATATAATCCTGGAGGAGAATAATGAATATTTGATAAAATGAAGGTCTTTTAAACATGTGAAAAGACCACACCTGAATATAAATAAGATTTAAGTTTCAAATATGATACTGAAGAGAGGCATAAAAAGGTAAACAGGAAAGGGAGATTATAAAGGACTTAAGATTCAAACTGTTTAAATTTCCAAGATAAAGTAATTAAAGCCATCTATACCCATATGAAAAAAAATTCCAATTCACTATTTATTTAAGAAGTGCTAAGTAAAACAATTCTGAAATCCTATCTCATACTTAACTAGATTGGCTAATAAGACAGGAAAGGAAATTGACAAATAGTTGAAGAATATGGGGGAAAATGAGACATTAACACACTACTTGTGGAGTTCTGAACTGATTCAACCATAATATAGAGTAATTTGGAATTATGTTCCAAAGACTATAAAATCATGGAATTTTTTTAACCTGGAAATACCACTACTAGTTCTATATACCAAAATAATTTTTTTTTCTTAAACAAAATGAGCTATAAATCCAAAAAAGTTATAGGAACTCTTTTTTGAGGGCAAAGAATTCGAAATTGAGGAAATAGCTGAATAAATTGTGATATATGATTTTGTTATAAAAATTGGTGACTAGATGCCTAGGATTGTATCAGATAAAACTTTTAGGAGGTGATGCAAAGTTGAATGTATTGTATACAAAGTAACAGCAGTACTTTGCAATGATCAGCTATGAATGACTTGGTTATTCTTAACAATATAATGGCCTAAGACAACTCTGAAGGAATTACGATGAAAAATTATATCTATACCCAGAGATATGCTAGTATAGAATACAGATTGAAACAAACTGTTTTTCTTTTACCCTATTTAACAATGGAAAAGTAAAATTTTTTTTAAAAATAAAAATAAAAGTAAAACTATAGTGATTATTAGCATCAAATTTGCTGGAGTTCTCATTTTCACAGATGAAAGTATATGGTCATAAGAGCTAATTGTAGATTGAAGCTTAAGAAAACTATAAAAGTGAACAACAACATGGCTTGCTAGAATTTCATTCTTTTTCTATTCAAAAAACAAAGAAAAGAAATTTCTGGGTTTCAGATTAACATAGGCATGTTAGTATACACACATGTATGCATATATATGCATAATGAATTTTGCTTATATCCATACAATAGCATTGTTTGCTGAAGTAATAACATTGGTAGGAAGATGCTAATTGGCATTTTATCTCCATTTTAAGGATGAGGAAGTAGAAAAAGGAGGGAAACAATTTTCACAAAGATAAACAGCTATTAAATGTTAAAGAGGGATTCAAATACCTGTGATACAGTCTAACACTGCATGGTGCATAATGGATGTTTGCCCAAATAGATAAATGTACAATATAAGACTTACTTCTAAGTCATTATTTTTTTCCTGGGTTCAATTAAGTATTGAATGGCATGTGTCATAGATAATTAATATTATTTTGACTATACAATATTAGTATGATTCTTTGGGGATGTTTATTGATAACTTTGAATTCTTTTATTTCTTATAAATATTTATTTTTACTTGCCTGTCTATATTTTAGCCATACATTCTTTCAAATCAATTCTTTTTTAAGGATATATGTCCAGAATATTGCAAAAGATTTCAATTTATGTTAGTCTAGAATTCTCTCTGTTCAAAGTTATTATTGTCAAGTTCTTTTGCAAACAAAAGTTTCTACAAACCAAATAGTTTCCAACTTTCATCCTATAAAAAATAGTTGGTATAATAATTATAGCATCTAATCATGTACTTTGTTGCTCTTACAAATCAGACTTGGAAACAGACTGAATGAATAAAAAGCCAGCTGGCAGATTCATAGCTTATAGCAGAGATATAGACTATTTGTTCATCTTGACAGGTACAAATATTTCTCAATTGAAGATTTATATAAATGGCCTGAGTATATTCATTTTACTGAGAGAGAAAAACATACAGATGCTAAAAATGCAAGGAAAAGTGTTATTGGTAGGTTTGGTGTGATTTATGAGTTTTCACATTAATAATTCAGAGTGGCTAGTAGATCTATTTCCAGCATCCCCAAGTAGTCCTGAGAAAGGATTCTTGATTCACTAGATAATGGATATTAATCCAAACCTACACAAAATCTTCATCTTCACAGAACTTTATACACTGGAATGTACAATAAAAAAGAAACCTTAAGTCCACGATCACAGAATAAATTGAATGTTGAAAAGAAAGAACTGAGTTGGACAGGGATGATATACAGCAATCATTATTACATGCTATGATTACATGATATATTATACAGAACACGTCTTAACAGGTAATATTACACTAGAGAAAAAAAATAACGAACTAGGAATAAAAATCCTTACATTTGTATTCTGCCTAAAATACATACTAACTATATGAGTGTGGAAATATGATTTGAATTCCTACATTCCATTTGTTTAATTATTAAATATAAATAATAATGATTCCACTATTGTGCTCTTAGTGATATTATAAGAAATGTCTTGTCAAATTTTAAATACCAGGGAAATATTAGCTGCTACTGTTTTTAACCAAGAGGATGTGACCTTTCTGAATAGGTTACTCAAGGAAATCTTGGAAGCAAGATGATTTAGGATCTGAGATCTCACTGATAAAAAGAGAAGGACATATACTGAATAATTCCTTCAGTTTTCCTTTATGCTAAAATAATACCAAGATTGCTTTGTATTTGTATTTTTAAGATCTTTCCTGGATAACTACTCTGGATTTAGTATTTATGTTATTTATAGAAGTATTTATCAATTAGTCTATGTATCTTAATGATTTTCCTATTGTTAAAGTTCTTGCCAAGTTATGAAATCAGCATAAAATTTCTACAATTATTCAGAACATGTTGGTTATTTGCTGTTTTTACACTCACTTCTACATTTGTCTTGCATTAATTTGAATTTTGAAACACCTACTTTTCTTCTACTATAATAATCTTTACCATGATTAGCAAAAACTGTGAGCTTGTTAAAGACAAAATTGCTGAAACAATGTTTTTGGAGAGGCAGTGAAGTAGCTCCTCTCAACAGTTCTTATACTATGGGTATGATAATTTTTTTTTTACTTTAAAGTCAACCTATATACTATTGCACATGCAGACATGTATATGTACATATAGCTAATACCATGTATATAAGGATAAGGTAACAGTAATTGTCATTAAATTTTAAACATTGTCTTGGACAGCTCAACTACTTAATTATATTGGAAAGAGATCATTACTAAAGGCAGAATTATTTTCTATTATCATTTGAATGTAATCTATTTTACTTATTTACATATTATTTTCTCCACCACAATGTTATCTTCTTGAGGGCTTGAACTGGTTTGGTTTCCTTTGTTCTCCTTGAAAGTCAACAAACATTTTTTAAAGAACATATTGTTTGTCAGACACTATAGTAAAGGCTGGAAATACCACAAGCAAAAGCAAAAGCAGTACCTTTTGTCAAGAAATTTAAATTCAAATGTAGTATATAAACCACATATAAAAGGAAAGATTGGCATGATTTTACTTAAAAAAATAATAGAAGTCAACATATATCTTCTCCCCAAAAGATGAGTATTTCCATGAGCCCTTCAAAATAAACTACTTGCTTGCTTATGTACAATTTTACAAAATATTCACAGTAATAATTAGTAGATTGTAAAAAATGTTTGTTTCTTGAATGAAAATATTTATGAACACAAAGAAACAATATTGGCTGAAAAGTACAAAGGATATGACAAAGAATAGATAGGTTACAAAGAACAAATCATTGTCAATTTAATAGTTATTGAACAAGTTGCCAAAGTATATAACTTTTATTTTCTTGTTGATTATTGAAAAACCTTAAAATCAATTTTGTCCTCGTGGATAATTCAAGTAATACACACACATGCACATACACACACACACACACACACACACACACACATACACACACATGCAGGGACACCCACTGGATTTATCAAATATCAAAATTGTTTACTTATGTCTGATATTTATAACCACTTGAGATCTTCAAGTAGAATAAAATTACTCTCTTATTTATCATCAAATAATTCATGTGCATAAAAAAGCACTAAATACATATATGAATTTTGTAGATTTGTTTATAGAGGCAGAAACATTTAAAATAAATGAGATATGGTTATTTTCATAAGAATTCACTTATATTTGTTTTAAGGAGTCAAGGCCTTTTAATTTAGGTAGATTATGTAAAGAAATGGTAAAACTTGGCAACATGTTGCTACACAGTTTGTAAAATTTTGAAAGCTATTAAAAGGTCAAAAAAAGTCAGGTGAACAGGATTGTGCATTAGAAAAGTGTTCTGCTTTAACTGAGAGATGGCAAAATCTCATATTTCAAATGGAAATAGCAAAGTTTCTTCCCAAAATCATCAAATAATTTAAGCGGTAGTATCATGATCATAGAAGAAGCTATTGCTAAAAATCACTCATCTTCATAAAAATTGAGATTAGCATTAAAACCTCACTTTCTATATCAAATATCCATTTTCCAGAATATGTAAAAATAAAAGTTTTCAAAGTTTTCAATGAAAGAAATTAAAATTATGTGAAAATGAGCATTTGATCATCCTTGACATCATTACCACAGATGCTGAGGCTGGTTCATTATTTGAGTTTTGTAGGTCTGACCTGCAGTAAAGCCAAGCCAATTGAATATCCAATTGCAGATTCTAAGAGATGACATAACCAACTTTTCAGGTAAAGTAAATAGAAGAATCAAAATTCATACATGAGTCAAATGCTATATCACATTTTCTATTCTTTTGTTTCTCATCACAGTGAATTTGTTTGAATAAGTCAGTTTGGATATTGATTAAATTAAACTTAACAAACATTAATAAAATACAATTTATATGCTGATCTTTGTGCTAGTTGCAACACACAGAATGACAAAAAAGAAACATTTTCTGATAATGAGAAACATATTATCAACTAGGTGAAGCAACATATACACTCAAGGTAATTTGAGGAAACGAAGAACAACAATTTACACTTGTTGATTGATAACCGATAAATGCTGAAAAAAGGTTTTCATGTAGGAAGTAACACCTAAACTGAGCTTTGAAAGAAAATCTTTCTACCATACAAATATGAAGAAAGTACATTCTTCTTCTAGAGGATGACCAGTTTGAGGGGAAAGATAATATATGTGGAATATTAAATTCAAGAAGTCTTGTTCTTCTAGTCTGGCTAAATTATAGGATATTTGGAATGAAGAAATATGAAATAAGGCTGAGAATAGAGCTTAGAAACAATTTATGAACTATTTTATGCATTCTTAAAATTCTCTTATGTAATCTCTTCTAACTTGATGTTGATATTGAATTTTGATCTAGCTAGTCAAATATCTGCTGATGATTCAGAAACAACACTTATGTAGGCAATCAGTCATCTGCCTAGTAAACATTACTTTTTTTGGTTGAATATGAGTTTGTTTATGTGTGTGTTTGTGTGTGTGTGTGTGTGTGTGTGTGTGCTATCCTTCTTTGTCAAATCCTGCGTTTTCCTTTTTAATTGTTAAGATATTCATATCTATCTGTATAACTTGAGAAGTCTGTAAGATTTCATCTTTATTTGATTTCTAATTCTCTTTTTCTGCAACAATTTTGCCATCTTCCTTTTATCCCTCTTTATTAGAAAATCTTCCCAATAAAAGGACATATAGTGACTTAATATTGGAATTTTTTTAGAATTTATTGTATATTTTTTTCTACTTTTTTACCCTCTCCAACAGACACTTGTGTTACAAGTTACAATGGTTTCTATGACTGACTTTTTATTTATACTTTGTAGAAGACTTATAAGGAAAAATGAACAAGTGTCATGAAAAAATGATAGTTTGTGTTGCCTTTTGTTATACACTAGGTGAACTCTTTTATTGGTATTTAAAGAAAGCAAAAACAACATTTTAGACCCACTTGGAAGGAAAAACAAAACAATTCATACTATTAATACATTATTTTGAGTGTCTCTGATGAAGATACTAACCTTAAGGATTACCTGGTATTCTAAAAACATGTAGCCTTCAATGAAAAAGTGTGTTTTATCAGTAAAATTTTTCTTTTACCAAATTTCAGTGTTGTTGTCTCTACATTAGGTCTCCTATGATGAACATTTTTCTTTTGACAATGTTTATTTAAGTATTTTCCCCAGATTTTTGTAACCATTCTTTCACCATAAAGAAGTCCACTTTATCATATAAATGAATCATTTAGCTACCATGTTCCTCAAAAAGTCTTGGCTTATTTTCTGAGGATTCATTAGGCTGTTTTGCAGTAATAGTTTGTCCATCCTTGGTATTGTTTTATACATTTTAGACTTGAATGATCCTTCAAACACTGGACCAACAGGCATGATAATAGCTCTAATAGTCTTTCAAGTATGCTCTTTAAGAGGTACTTAAACACACTTTTCCCCTATTTTCTTAGAGCAATATTACATTTAAAAACTATAGAAATGAAGCATAACAAAGGAAAATAATGAAACACACACAGGCACGCATGTACATACACAATATACATATATGTGTGTGTGTATATATATATATATATATCAGGAAAACCATTCAATTGACAAATAAGTAAAGATGGAGAAATCAGCTCAGTGCCATTTTGTCAGGACAAAATCAGATAGATGTTAAGTAAGTACATATACATGTTATTAAAAGAAGTCATATAATATTATTTCTAGTCCCAACTTGTTCTCACTAAGGTTGAGTTTGCTAATGGATCTTGGAAAAACCACTTCATTCAAGCAATCAAAATCCCTGTTGATACAAAAGCAATAAAGCCACATATATTGGAAGTTATTAAGTTGTAGTACACCTCCAATAATGATTATAGTTTTCAAAAAATGTTGTCATAAACACTGTAAAATACAGATAAATACTATAAAATACATATAAAATATTAAGTAGGATGATCCTATAATAAGAAACACTAGATTGATGGCATGAATTCTTGGTGGGCATGCATAAAAGACTTAGAATAAAACCTCAAGCATGTTGGATTGATGTTTTTTGGAGAATTCAGGAAGGGTACTGGACAAATTCAGAGTAGGTATTTGTACTTAAAAATTAGGATAGGATCCAAATCAATTTCATCACAGATAAACTGAAGTACTGAAATTATAATTATTCATATTGGCACAATTCAAATTTAAGAGATACTTAAAGGTAATTTTTGCCTATTAGAGTAATAGTATTTTAAAGCTATAGAAATGGAATATAACAAAGTAAAACAATGAAACACATACATGTATAAAACACAAAAGTTTAAAAATAAATTTGATTGTAAAACCACATTGTGCTTAGACTATATGTATATAATGCTATCTGATTTCATACTGTAGTGATAGGTAATAAATGACCACAAACATCTTATATGTGTATATAAATACATATGTATATGTATGTACACATGTATGTCTAGAGCATATGTATATAGCTATGCATACCTGCATGGATTTAGTTATGTACACATATTAATCAATATCTGTGATTTCATTATCATATATAACTCCCTTTATATAATTTCTTCCCTCAATGCAGATCAGTAATTCGTCCATGATTTTTCGCATTAGCTTACGGCATTAAATAATCAAACCATTTACTAGTCATATCACCAGTTTGTGAAAATAAAAACCTCAAATTTAAATTTTTCTTTTTATTTGTGTATACATATATGTGTATATTTGCCTCTATGCATACGAGTATGCATATATTTGTGTTTCTTCACCTGTATTTTTCCATCAATATTGATGAAGACAATACCCCTATCTGGGGTTTTCTATATCAGTAAAATCATAAGTCCAGTAAAATATTGATAGTTTTATTACTCTTATGGTCAATAATTGGTAGCACTTTTACATTTAAAAATTACCTAGACCCATGATTTCTTTAGGGATATGAAGCTCACTTTGTGGAAACTCCCTATGTAGACACAGTTGGCCAAGTACTTCACAATTTGGGATTTTTAAAAGTTACCTGGAGCATTGATGTTTAAGTGATTTGCTTAGAGTCAGGGACTCAAAGGAAATCGGAGTCAGGACTTAAAACTGATGTTCCAGGGATGGAGCCAAGATGGCAAAGAAGGTACACATGACTTTCTAAGCTCTCTCATACCCTCACGGCCAATTATTAAATTCAGCCTCAAAAATAGCGCTTGACTGGCAAAACCCATAAAGATTAAAAGTACAACAGCTTACCAGCTGAAGATAATCTGGAATTTTGTCAGAAAAGGTTTGTCCTGAGGGGCTGGAGCAGATCAGCACAAGCAGGGATAAAACTAGAGGCTAACATATTGTGGAGATCGGGCAGGGATGGTCTCTATGGTTAGAAAAATTATGGAGATGACTCTGGCATAGATTGTTTGCTCTACTCTGCTTGCAAAACAGCATATCAGCAGAGAATTCAAAGCCACTCTAAAAAAAAACAAAACAAATCAAACAAACAAACAAACAAAAAAAAACGCCAGAACCTAACAGGATCTGGCTATACCCACCGAAAACCAGAAGTGACTCAGCACAGATCACAGCACAACTGTGCAGCCCCAATCCACAGCATAGGGCTTTTCCTTGGGGCAGTTATGAACCTGCACAGTACGGGGGCATAGCCTGGGGCAGCTTCTAATCTGCACAGTGGGGGCTTGGCCTGGGGCAACAGAACTTCCTCAGCCTAATATCCATAGCCCCATGATAGGCATTGGCCTGGGGTATTGACACTTTCACAGCACAATCTCTAGCCTCAGGGTAGTCACTAATCCACACAGTGGGGGGTTCTTCACAGGGCACTTCTACAGCCTGGCCTGTGCTAACCAGATCTGAATCACTTCTGGTGGGGAACTTTTTTCCCACAGCATTCCCCGTACCTCTCTCCTCTTTGCAGCCTGTTTATACCTTTCCCTGCTTTGCAGAGGAAGCTGGTAACCTCCTTGCCCTGAAGGCAGACCTTAAAGGGTTTAAAAAATGAGTAAAACAATCAAAACAACCATCAATAGCTTTTATACAGAAAAAGAGCAGGTTTGCAACCCCAAGGAGACTGATAGGAAAGAGTTTCCAGACAATACCCTAAAGGGGAATATTACCTGACCCCGATCACATAAAGCTCGCCTAGAAGAGACCATTAAAAGTCTCAGAAGAGAGCTAGAAGAAAAATGGGGAAAGGAAAGAGAAGCTATGCAAGAAAGTAACAACTTTCTGAAATATGAATTGGAAAAGGTAAAGAATTCCCAGGAAGTGCAGGGAAACAGAATTTGTGAATTGAAAATGTAAAAAAAAATCCCAAGAAAATTAGGATTTGTGAACTGGAAAAGAAAGAATTCCCAAGAAAGTAGGATTTGTGAATTAGAAAAGATAAAGAATTCCCAAGAAAATAGGATTTATGAATTAGAAAAAGAAAATAACTCACTAAAAAAGTAGTGAAATAGAAAAAAAATTCCATACATCAAAACAACTCATTTAAAAACTCAATTGAACATATACAAAAAGAAATAAAAAAAGCTAATGAAGAAAATAACTCATTAAAAATCAGAACTGAACAAATAGAAATCAATGATTCATTGAGACATGAAGAATCAGTCAAGCAAGACCAAAAAAAAAAATGAACAATTAAAAAAAAGCATCAAATATCTACTAAGAAAAACAACAGACCTGGAAAATAGATCTATGAGAGATAATCTGAGGATTATTGGACTTTCCAAAATTATGATGAAAAAAAAAGAGCCTAGGATACTATTTTACAGGAAATAATCAAAGAGAACTGCTCAGATTAATAGAATCAGAAGGTAAAATAGGTATTGAAAGAATTGATCAAACACCTTCTGAAAAAGACCCTAAAATTAAAACTCCAAGTAATATTGTGGCCAAATTTCAGAACTATCAGATTAAGGAAAAAATGTTGCAAGTAGGCAGAAAAAAATAATTCAAATACCAAGATGTCACAATAAGGATTACCCAAGATCTGGATGCCTTCACATTAAAGGATCAAAGGGCCTGGAATATCATATTCTGAAAGACAAAAGAACTTGGAATGCGGCCAAGAATAAACTACCCAGCCAAGCTGAGCATTTTCTTTCAGGGAAGAAGACGGACATTTAATGAAATAGATGAATTCCATTTGTTTTTAAGGCAAAAACCAGAACTAAACAAAAAATTTGATCTCCAACCATAGCACTCAAGAGAAGCAGAAAAAGGTAAAAGGAACTCTTGAGAACTGTATTTATGTTGTGGATATACAAAAAGACTACATGTATAATTTGATTTTACTGATATAACATAAAAAGGTAAGTAGAAATGGAAAGGAGATAGTGTCAGAAAAGGGGGAAAGGTGGATAAAAAAAAGGGAAACTACATACCACAAAGAGGCCAAGGAAACCTATCATATCTAAGAGAATTTAGAGAGGGGGAGCAACATTGTGTGAATATTACTCTCATCAGTTTTGGCTCAAAGAGAAAATAATTGACATATTTGTTTTACACATAATCTTCTCTCACCTCATTAAAAAGGAGAAGAAAAGGGAAAAGGAAAAGACTAATAAGGGAAGGATACAAGAAAAGGGAAGAGATTCAAAGAGGGGAGGGGGATCTTAAAGAGGGTGAGTGATATGATGTGGGGAACATATGTTTGAAACTGGGGGAGAGGGTTGGGGGGGCAAGGAAAAAAATATAATCTGGGAATAAGATGGCAGGAAATACAGAATTAGTAATTTTTACCATAATTGTGAATGGGATGAAGTCACCCATTAAGCGGAGGTGAATAGCACACTGGATCAACAGTCAGAACCCTACAATATGTTGTTTACAAGAAACACATTTAAAGCAGGGAAATACACATAGAGTTAAGGTAAAAGGCTGAAGCAGAATCTATTATGCTTCTGGTGAAGTTAAAAAAAACAATGGTAGCCATCCTTATCTCAGATCAAGGAAAAGCAAAAATTGATCTAATTAAAAGAGATAAGGAAGGAAACTATATCTTGGTAAAGGGTAGCATAGACAATGAAGCAATATCAATACTAAACATATGTGCACCAAGTGGTAAAACATGTAACTTCCTAAAAGAGAAGTTAAGAGAACTGCAAGAAGAAATAGACAACAAAACTGTAATAATGGAAGATCTCAACCTTGCACTCTCAGAATTGGATAAATCAAACCACAAAACAAATAAAAAAGAAATTAAAGAGGTAAATTGAATATCAGAAAAATTGGGTATGATATAGATCTTTGGAGAAAACTGAATGTAGGCAAAAAGGAATATATTTTCTTCTCAGCAGTTCATGGAACCTATACAAAAACTGACCATATATTAGGACATAAAGACCTCAAAATTAAATGCAGCAAGGCAGAAATAATAAATGCTTTTTTTTCAGATCATGATACAATAAAAACAACATTCAAAAAAAACCTTAAAGGTAAATAGACCAAAAAATCATTGGAATCTAAATAATCTCATCCCAATGATTGGGTGAAACAGCAAATTATAGACACGATTAATAATTTCACTCAAGATAATGAAAAGGATTAGATATCATATCAAAATTTGTGGGATTCAGCCAAAGTGGTAATAAGGAGAAATTTTATATCCTTTGAGGCTTACTTGAATAAAATAGAGAAAGAGAAGACCAATGAATTGGACTTGCAAATTAAAAGACTAGAAAAAGACCAAATTAAAAACCCCCAATCAAATACTAAACTTGAAATTCTAAAACTAAAAGAAGAAATTAATAATATTGAAAGTTAAAAAAAAACTATTGAACTAATAAATAAAACTAAGAGCTGGTTTTTATGAAAAAAACAATAAAGTAGATAAGCCTTTGGTAAATCTCATTAGAAAAAGGAGAGAGGAAAATCAAATTGTTAATCTTAAAAATGAAAAGGGAGAACTTTCCTCCAATGAAGAGGAAATTAGAGCAATAATGAGTTACTTTTGTCCAACTTTATGCCAATAAATTTGATAATCTAAGTGAAATGGATGATTACCTCCAAAAATGTAGGCTTCCCAGATTACAGAGGAAGAAGTAAATTGCTTAAATAGTCCCATTTCAGAAAAAGAAATAGAACAAGCTATAATCAACTCCCTAAGAAAAAATTCCCAGGACAAGATGGATTCACATATGAATTCTACCAAACATTTAAAGAACAATTAGTCCCAATGCTATATAAACTATTTGAAAAAAATAGGGAATGAAAGAGTCCTACCAAATTCCTTTTATGACACAGACATGGTACTGATACCTAAACCAGGTAGGCTGAAAACAGAGAAAGAAAATTATAGACTAATCTCCCTAATGAATATTGATGCCAAATCTTAAATAAAATATTAGCAAAAAGATTACAGAAAATCATCCCCAGGTTAATACACCATGATCAAGTAGGATTTATACCAGGAATGAAGGACTGGTTCAATATTAGGATAACTATTAGTATAATTAATCATATTAATAACCAAATTAGCAAAAACCAAATGATCTTCTCAATAGATGCAGAAAGAACATTTGATAAAATCCAACATCCATTCCTATTAAAAACACTTGAGAGTATAGGAATAAATGGACTTTTCCTTAAAATAGTCAGTAGCATCTATTTAAAACTATCAGTAAGCATCATATGTAATAGGGACAAACTGGAACCCTTCCCAATGAGATCAGGAGTGAAACAAGGTTACCCACTATCACCATTACTATTCAATATTATCTTAGAAATGCTAGCTTTGGCAATAAGAGTTGAGAAAGATATTAAAGGAATTAGAGTAGGTAATGAGGAAACCAAATTATCACTCTTTGCAGATGATATGATGGTATACTTAGAGAACCCCAGAGATTCTATTGAAAAGTTATTAGAAATAATCCATACCTTTAGCAAAGTTGCAGGATACAAAATAAACCCATGTAAGTCATCAGCATTCTTATATATCACTAACAAAATCCAACAGTTAGAATTACAAAGAGAAATCCCATTTAAAGTAACTACTGATAGTTACTTAATATTAGGAATATTTAGGAATCTATTTTATAGATTCCTAAATAATTAGGAATCTATCTGCCAAGGGAAAATCAGAAACTTTATGAGCAAAACTACAAAACACTTTCCACACAAATTAAGTCTAATCTAATCAACTACTGATAATATAAAATATTTAGGAATCTATCTGCCAAGGGAAAATCAGAAACTTTATGAGCAAAATTACAGACCACTTTTCACACAAATTAAGTCTGATCTAACCAATTGGAAAATATTAAATGCTCTTGATAGGGCGAGCAAATATAATAAAGATGACAATATTACCAAACAATCTATTTATTTAGGCCATACCAGACTCCCAAAAACTATTTTTAATGACCTAGAAAAATAACAACAAAGTTCATATGGAAAACAAAAGGTCAAGAATTTCAAGGGAATTTAATGAAAAAAAATCAAATGATGGTGGCTTAGCTGTACCAGATCTAAAATTATATTATAGAGCAGCAGTTACCAAACTATTTGGTATTGGCTAAGGAAAGATTAGTTGATCAGTGGAATAGAGTAGGTTCAAGGATAAAAAGTCAAAAATATAGCAACCTGTCTTTGAAACCCAAAGATCCCAGCTTTTGGGATAAGAACTTACTGTTTGATAAAAATTGTGGGAAAATTGGAAACTAATATAGAAATGGATTGATCCATACTTAACGCCGAACCAAGATAATCAAAATGGGTTCAGACCTAGGCATAAAGAATGAAATCATTAATAAATTAGAGGAACAAGGATAGTTTACATCTCAGACCTTGGGAAGGGAAGGTCTTTAACAAAGAGAACAGAGATCATTACTGATCACAAAATAGAAAATTTTGATTATACCAAACTGAAAAGTTTTTGTACAAAACAAAACAATGCAGACAAGATTAAAGGGAAGCAAAAAACTGGGAAAATATTTTTAAGTCAAAGGTTCTGATAAAGGCCCATTTCCAAAATATATAGAGAATTAACTCTAATTTTAAAAAATCGCCATTCTCCAATTGAAAAATGGTCGGATATAACAGACAATTTGATGAAGAAATTGTATTTCTAGTCATTGAAAAGATGCCCAAGTCATTATTAATCAGAGAAATGCAAATTAAGACAACTCTAAGATACAACCAACCTGTCAGGGCAAAATGACAGGAAAAAAAATGATAGTTGAGGGATGTGGGAAAACTGGGACATTGATTCATTGTTGGTGGAGTTGTGAACGAATCCAACCATTTTGGAGAGAGTTTGGAACATGCTCAAAAAGTTATCAAACGTGCATACCCTTTGATCCAGCAGTGTTACTACCGGGATTATATCCCAAAGAGATTATAAAGAAGGGAAAGGGACCTGTATTGCACGAATGTTTGTAGCCCTTTGTAGTGGTTAGAAACTGAAAACGAATGGATGTCCATCAGTTGGAGAATGGCTGAATAAATTGTGGATATGAAAATTATGGAATATTACTGTTCTGTAAGTACCAACAGGATGATTTCAGAAAGGCCTGAGAGACTTACAAGAACTGATGTATGAAATGAGAGGACCAGGAGATCATTATATACTTCAACAATACTAGATGATACCAGTTCTGATGGATCAGGCCATCCTCACAACAAGATCAACCAAACATTTTAATGGAGCAGTAATGAATGAACCAGCTATACCCAGAAAAAGAACTCTGGGAGATGACTAAAACCATTACATTGAATTCTAATCCCTATATTTATAAAACCGCATTTTTGATTTCCTTCAAAGCAATTGTACAATAATTCGATCGATTCTTTTTGTACAGCAAAATAATGTTTTGGCATGTATACTTATTATGATCTGTTATATTTTAATATATTTAACATCTACTGGTCATCCTGCCATTTAGGGAGGGGTGGGGGTAAGAGGTGAAAAATTGCAAGAGGTTTGGAATTTTAATGCTGTAAAGTTACCCATGTATATATCCTGTAAATAAAAGGCTATTAAATTAAAAAAAAAAAAGTCTAATCTAATCAATTGGAAAAATATTAAATGCTCTTGGATAAGGTGAGCAAATATAATAAAGATGACAATACTACCTAACCTAATCTATTTGTTTAGTGCTATACCAATCAGACTCCCCCAAAACTTTTAATGACCTAGAAACAATAACAACAAAGTTCATATGGAAAAACAAAAGGTCAAGAATTTCAAGAGAATTAATTTAAAAAAAAATCAAATGAAAGTGGCCTAGCTGTAACAGATCTAAAATTATATTATAAAGCAGCAGTTACTACAACCATTTGGTATTGGCTAAGAAATAGATTAGTTGATCAGTGGAATAGGTTAGGTTCAAAGGACAAAACAGTCAATAACTATAGCAACCTAGTGTTTGACAAACCTGGAGACCCCAGCTTTGGGATAAGAACTACTTTTGACAAAAATTGTTGGGAAAATTGGAAACTAGTATGGAGAAACTAGGCATTGACCCCACTTAACACCCAAGATAAGGTCAAAATGGGTTCAAGGGACCTGGCATAAAGAATGAGATTATAAATAAATTAGAGGAACATAGGATAGTTTACCTCTCAGACCTGTTGAAGAGTAAGGAATTTATGACCAAAGAAGAACTAGAGATCATTACTGATCACAAAATAGAAAATTTTGATTATACCAAACTGAAAAGTTTTTTTAGAAACAAAACTAATGCAGACAAGATTAGAAGGGAAGCAATAAACTGGGAAAACATTTTTACACTCAAAGGTTCTGATAAAGGTCTCATTTCCAAAATATATAGAGAATTGTCTCTAATTTATAAGAAATCAAGCCATTCTCCAATTGATAAAAGTCAAAGGATATGAACAGACAATTCTCATATGAAGAAATTGAAACTATTTCTAGCCATATGAAAAGATGCTCCAAGTCATTATTAATCAGAGAAATGCAAATTAAGACAACTCTGAGATACCACTACACAGCTGTCAGACTGGCTAGAATGACAGGGAAAAATAATTTGGAATGTTGGAGGGGATTTGGGAAAACAGGGACATTGATACATTGTTGGTGGAATTGTGAATACATCCAGCCATTCTCGAGAGCAATTTGGAACTATGCTCAGAAAGCTATCAAATAGTGCATACCCTTTGATCCAGAAGTGTTACTCCTGGGCTTATATCCCAAAGAGATTTTAAAGAAGGGAAAAAGACGTGTATGTGCGATAATATGTGTGACAGCCCTCTTTGTAGTGATCAGAAACTGGAAATTGAGTGGATACCCATCAATTGGAGAATGGCTGAATAAATTGTGATATATGAATACTATGGAATATTATTGTTCAGTAAGAAATGACCAACAGGATGATTTCAGAAAGGTCTGGAGGGACTTACATGAATTGATGCTGATTGAAATGAGCAGGACCAGGAGATCATTATATACTTCAACAACAGTAGTATATGATGATCAATTCTGATGGAGCTGGCCATCTTCAGCAATGAGAGGAACCAAATCAGTTCCAATGGAGCAGTAATGAATTGAACCAGCTACACCCAGAGACAGACCTCTCAGAGATGACTAAGAACTATTACATAGAATTCCCAATCCCCATATTTTTCATTCTGCATTTCTGATTTCCTTCAAGAGTTAAGTGTACACTATTTCAGAGTCCGATTCTTTTTGTACAGCAAAATACCTGTTTGGAAATGTATACTTATTTTGTATTTCATTTATACTTTAACGTATTTAACATATATTGGTCAACCTACCATCTGGGGGAGGGAATAGGGAGAAGGAGGTGACAAATTGGAACAAAAGTTTTGGCAATTGTCAATGCTGTAAAATTACCCATGAATATAACTTTTAAATAAAAAGCTATAATAATAATAAAAAAAAGAAAAACTATATGTAAAAGCATGAATTAGTTACTTAATTAAGTTCATTTAGAGCCACAAGAAAAAACAAAACAAAACAAACAAACAGAAAAAAAACTGTTGTTCCAAAGCAAACTATTTAAACACTATTCCTTGCAACCCCTTTCATAGCATTACATACATGCAGAATTCACATACATAGATACATGCAAACTTATACACATGTATATATAAATGCATACATTCATGTATGATTTCAGCAAATCATTTCATCTCTCTGGGCCTTAGTCCCTAATCTGCAAATTGAGAAAAAATATAGTAGTAGTCTATAATGCCCTTTAGGACTCTGTTTATTCTAAGATAAATATATATATATACATATAAAACATATAAATAAATTTTACCCACAAATTCTGTATATTTATATGAGATAAAAATACCACATTCTGTCTTTATAACATAGCATTTTCTATAATGAGGAGCATTGAATGTAGCATTTAAATCAAACCCCATTTTTAGGCTAAGAAAGTACTATACCACAAAAGCATGAAATTCTTTTAAAAAGTAATCTTCAGTTATATCACACATGTGCTGCTCTGCTTGTACGCTCAATATAATGTCTTGTTCTCATTTACCCTTAAGTTATTGAGCTGAAAACTCTGACCTCTTGCATACTAATTACTTGGCTTATTAGTTTCAAATTATATCAGTAATGGTGTTATAGTCAGCTTAATTACTAAGACCTGAAAAATTATATTTTTACTCTATGATTCATGAGCTGTGCTGTATTTCCCTTTTCTAATTTACTGTCTTCCAAATGGATTGAGCAGGATTTTAACTTAATGGTAAAACTTAGAAAAAAAATTCTCCTTGTTGATAACTTTGCTTTCCACGTTTAAAATGGTATCTTATATCTCTATGTCTTTGAATAACCTTTCTCCTATGCCTGGAATGCTCTATCTTCCCATCTCTGCCTCTTAAAATTCCTAAATACCTTTTAAGATTTAACTCAATTTTCACCTAAACTGGTGCTCCTACTGGATTCCCTCTCCCCAGTTGGTTGGTTATCCCTAATTACTTCATATTTATTTTGAATATAACTTGTATTTACTTATCTGTGTAAATGGTTTCTCAAGTATAATTAAACCTCATTAAGGGTAGGAATTTGTCCCCAGAAAGTAGCAAAATATCACACATAGTAGATGCTTAATAGGGATTTGTAGAATAAAATTGAATTGAAGCTGTTAAGTGATTAGTTTTTTCTTTTGGTCTGAAATCAGTATTTTACTGTTAGAAATGTTTCTTTTTTTTCCATCTGAAAAAAAATTATGTCAAAAACAAAACTCAATTTATCAGCCAACAAACATTTAAAAATGCCTACTGTGTATCAGAGGTACCAAGAATATGAAGGTAAAAGCAAAACATTTTATTATTTATTTGTAACTGTACCACGATTTTCCAAGTTAGATAGTTGCATAGGACATTGAGATTTTAGATGACAAGCTCAGAACCATAGTTAATATGTGTCAGAGGCAGGAATTGAACACTGACTCTGAGTTGAATTGAACTTCCTGACCCTGAGGCTCGCTCCCTATGCACTAAACCATACTGCCTTTACTAGGGGGGAAAGAAGAGAAGGAAACAAATATTTTCTTTTAAGCATCTATGATGTGCAGGATACTATGTTAAGCTATTTATAAATATTATCATCATTTAATCTTCATAACAATATTGAAAGATAAGTGCTTTTACTATTCCAGTTTTTGTATAGTAGAAGTTTTTAAATGTTATGCTATTTTTATGTTTTTTGCTCATTCTTCAAGCATATATTTTGCTATGAATTTTATGTTGAAATTGGACTTTGTTACCCAGAGTTGGGGAGGTACTGTCCCAAGCTTCAGGCTTTTCATGCTCCTATTTCCAGAGAAAGTTCTGGGTATCTGCAAGTTTTTTGTTTCTAAAGTGGTGTGACCCAGGGAAAGATGTGGTAATGCTTCTGGTCTTTCCTTAGAAAGTTCCCCTACTTTCCCCCAGCCATAAATATTAGTGTTTCTCTTGATATTGGAACTAAGATACTAGTATTAGTATTAAGATTCTAAGACTAGTGTTCCTTTCCATCTTGCAAAACACCCAAGAAACCTGTTGCTTGTGACAGACTACAAACATTCCTCTCTGCCCTGGTACTGTGACCTAGAACAGCTTTCAGGCAACAAAGTTGAAATCAGCACCAGATGCTCTCAGTGACAGGAAAAACTCTTCTGCAATTCCTTTCTGATCGGTTTTATGATTCTCCTCAATACTTTTGCTATCTCTACGATGAGAATTCCCCAATTTGCTGCTACTGCTGCCATCACTGTTACAGTGGTACACCACTGTTACATCTACTGAGATCAGGACACTTTTCCTTCCTGGTTTCCCCAGACCTTCTAAGCCAATTTATACTAGAAATTTGTTTCCCTCTGATCTTTTGTTGGCTCTAACACTCCAAAATTTGATTTGATGATTATTTTAAATTTTCTTCAGGTGGAATGTTTAGAGGGTTCAGCTAGATTGCTGATTATACTCTGCCATCTTAGCTTTTCCTCCCCACAATCATCTTAATTTGATTATTTCCATGACCAAAAGATATTTGTATCATCATCAAATCAGGGGTTAATGATTTCAGGTTATAAATGAGACCATGAAATGGCCTAAATCAGCAGAATTAGGATGCTAGCTCTCATCAGACCCTGTCAGAATGTTATGTGTGCTACTTGCAATGAAGTCTGGAGCAAGGCAAATTGATCATACCTAAATGTTCCTTTATTGTGGCCACCAGCTGCTATGGTCCCCTGACCTTCAGAAGATTAAGCTGACTATTAGTCAGTGTAGCCAAGACTCCTACTGCCAGCTGTCAGGAAGTGAACTTAATTGGGTGTATGGCTCTCTATATAGATAAATCCCTAAAGTGTACACAATGTTCACACACACTTTAAAAGTTTAAAGAGTCAAAAAGGTCATTGAGGATCTTCAAAATGATATATTTTGCTTTGCTCACCCTAAATAGAAACTTGATGTGTCTAATTGTGAGGAAATTTTTCCTTATAATAAGCTTGAAACTCTGACTCTTTCTCTGCCACTATCAAGTATGACTTTTAATGCTTCTCATCAGGAGGCAAGGAAACAAGTTGGATCCCACTTCCTCAAGAATATTCTTCAAATGTTTTAATGTATTATATCACTTCTCTATCCTCTCTTCCCCAAATATGCAAATCCTTCAAATGATCCTGTAACAAAATATTTTCAATTCTCTTTCCCAATCTGGAAGTTTATTTATTTTTTAAAGCTTTTATATTTTGAAAACATATGCATGGATAATTTTTCAACATTGATCATTATACAACGGTCTTGTGTTTCAGATTTCCCCCTCTTTCCCGATATTCCCTTCCCTAGATGGCAAACAATACTATACATATATATATATATATATATATATATGTTTTAACACATATATAATATATAAAATATATAAGCCCAATATGTTTAAACATATTTATACAATTCTCTTGCTGCACAAGAAAAATCAGATCAAAAAGGTAAGAAAATGAATAAGAAAAGATAATGCATGCAAACAACAAGAAAAAGGGAATATTATGTTGTGATCCCTATTCAGTTCCCACAGTGTTGTCTCTGGTTGTAGAAAGCTGTCTTCATCACATGATCATTGGAATTGGCATCAGTCATCTCATTGCTGGAAAGAGTCACATTCATGAGAATTGATCATACTGTATTATTGATGTTGCCATGTACAATGATCTCTAGGTTCTACTAATTTCACTTAGCATAAGTTCATGTAAGTTTCTCCAGACCTCTATAAAATCACCCTGCAGATTGTTACTTATAGAGCAATAAAATTCCATAAAATTTACATTTCATAAGTTATTCAGTCTCTCCAATTGAAGGCATCCACTCAGTTTCCAGTTTCTAGCCACTACAAAAAGGGCTGCCACAAACATTTTTGAACATGTGGGTCCCTTCCCTTCTTTTAAGATCTCTTTAAGATATAGGCCCAATGCAAACACTGCTGGATCAAAGAATATGCACAGTTTGATAACTTTTTGAGCATAGCTCCAAATTCCTCCAGAATGGCTGAATCTGTTCACAGTTCCAACAGCTATGTATTAGTGTCCTAGTTTTCCCACATCCCTCAAACATTCATCATTATCTTTTCCTGTCATTTTATCAAATTTGAGTTGTGTAGTGGTATCTCAGAGTTGTCTTAATTTGAATTTCTCTGATCAATGATGATTTAGAGCACCTTTTTCATGTGATTAGAAATGTTTTTAATTTCTTTATCTGAAAATTGTCTCTTCATATCCTTTGATCATTTATCAATTTGAGAATGGCTTGAATCCTTATAAATTTGAGTCAATTCTCTATATATTTTAGGCATGAGGCCTTTATCAGAACACATAAATGAAAATTTTTTCCCCAATTTATTGCTTCCCTTCTGATCTTATCTGCATTAGTTTTGTTTGTACAAAAACTTTTTAACAATATAATCAAAATTATCTATTTGGTGTTCAATTATGAATTCTAGTTCTTCTTTGGACACAAATTCTTTCCTGCTTCACAGATCTGAGAGGTAAACTGTCCTATGTTCTTCTAATTATAATATTACTCTTTATGTCTAAATCATGAACCCATTTGGACCTTATTTTGATATGTGGTGTTAGGTGTAGGTCAATGCCTAGTTTATTTCATACTAGTTTCTAATTTTCCCAGCAGTTTTTCTCAAATACTGAGCTCTTATCCCAAAAGCAGGAGTCTTTGGGTTTGTCAAATACTAGATTGCTCTAGTTATTGAATCTTTTGTCGTGTGATCATAACCTATACCACTGATCTACTACTCTATTTCTTAGCCAGTACCAAATGGTTTTGATGACCCCTGCTTCATAATATAGTTTTAGGTCTGGCATAGCTAGGCCACCTTCATTGGCATTTTTTCATTAATTCCCTTGAAACTATTGACATTTTATTCTTCCAGATGAGCATTGTTGTTATTTTTTCAAGGTCTGTAAAATAATTTTGGGGGAGTGTGATTGGTATAGCACTAAATATATAGATTAATTTAGGTAGTATTTTCATCTTCATTACATTAACTCAACTTATTCATGAGCACTTGATATTTTTCTACTGATTAGTTATAACTTTATTTGTGTGGAAAGTGTTTTGTAGTTGTGTTCATATAGTTCCTGACTTTCCCTTGGCAGATATTTTATATTATACACAATTATTTTGTATCTCTTGCTGCTGGACTTTATGGGTAATATATAAAATATATATTTAAATATTATGTATATAATATATAATATATAAATGTGGATGATTTATGTGAATATATTTTGACTCCTGCAACTTTGTTAAAATTGTAAATTATTTCTAGTACTTTTTTTATTGGATTCTCTAGAGTTCTCTAAGTATACCACCATATCATCTGCAAAGAGTTGGTTTCCTCATAACCTACTCTAATTTCTTTAATTTGTTTTTCTTCTCTTCTTGCCAAAGCTAACATTTCTAATGCAATATTGAATAGTAGTGGTGACAGTGGACAACATTGTTTCCCTCCTGCTCTTATTGGGAATGGTTCTTATTTATCCTTATTACATGATGCTTGCTGATGTTTTTAAATAGATGCTACTGATCATTTTAAGGAAAAGTCCATTTATTTATATATTCTCCTGTATCTTTAATAGGAAGGGATGTTGGATTTTATCAAATGCTTTTTTTGCATCTATTGAGATAATCATATAATTTTTGTTAGTCTGGTTAATGATATAGTCATTTATGCTAATAGTTTTTCTAATAGTGAATCAGACTAATATTTCTAGTATAAGTGCTATTGGTCATAGTCTATTATCCTAGGGATGATTTACTGTAATTTCACTGATAATATTTTATTTAAAATTTTTGCATCAATATTCATTAAGGACATAAGTCTATAATTTTCTTTCATTGTTTTCACCCTATCTAGTTTAGCTGTCACCGCCATATTTGTGCCATAAAAGAAATTTTGTAAGACTCCTTCTTTCCCTATTTTTTTTTCAACTAGTTTATATAGAACTGGAATTAATTGTTCGTTAAATATTTGATAACATTGACATGTAAATCCATATGGCCCTGGAGATTATTTCTTAGGGAATTCATTAATAGATTGTTCTATTTCCTTTTCTAAACTGGGACTTTTAAATAATTTATTATCTCCACTGTTAACCTGGGAAATCTCTATTTTTATAGATATTCCTCCATTTCATCTTGATTATCAAATTTATTGGCACATAGTTGGGCAAAATGATTCCTAATTATTTCTCTAATTTCTTCCTCTTTGGTGGAAATTTCTTCCTTTTCATTTTTGAGACTAACAATTTGATTTTCTTCTTTCCTTTTTCTAATCAAATTAATTAAAGGTTTATTTTGTTGGTTTTTTCATAAAACCAACTCTTAGTTTTATTTATTAATTCAATAGTTTGCTTATTTTCAATTTTATTTATCTCCCAATTTATTTTCTGAATTTCGAATTTGGTATTTAATTGAGGGTTTTTAATTTGTTCTTTTTCTAGATTTTTAGTTGTAAGCTCAATTTGTTGATCTCTTTTCCAATTTTATGCTTGTAAGCATCTAATGATATGAAATTTCCCCTAATAACTACTTTGGCCACACCCCACAAATTTTGGTTGTTGTCTCATTATTGTTATTTTCTTGGATGAAGTTGGATTGTGTCTATGATTTGTTGTTTCATCCATTCATTCTTTAGGATTAGATTAATTTCCAATTAACTTTTGGTCTATTTTCTCCTGGCATTATATTGCTCGTGATTTTTATTGCATCATGATCTGGAAAAAATGCATTTACTATTTATGCCTTTCTGCATTTGATTTTGAGGTTTTTTTATGCCCTAACACATTGTCAATTTTTGTATAAGTTCCATGAACTGGTGAGAAAAATGTAAACTCATTTCTGTCTCTATTCAATTTTCTCCAAAGATCTATCATACCTAACTTTTCTAACATACTGTTTATGTCCTTAACTTCTTTCTTATGTATTTTGTGGTTCATTTGTCTACTTCTGAGAAAGCAATGTTGAGATCCTTCACTAGTATAGTTTTGCTGTGTATTTCTCTTGCATCCCACTTAAATTCTCCTCTAGGAATATGGATGCTATACCATTTGGTGCATATATGTTTAGTATGGATATTGCGTCATTATCTACAGTAATCTTTGTTAAGCTATAATTTCCTTCCTTATCTCTTTTAATTACTGAATCTCAAAAAATAATTAATTAATATTTTGTTTGTGCATTTTTTAATTAATTTATTTATTTAGTTTAATCTGTTTTTGGTTTTACTTGCTCCGAGATCAGTATCTCTACCTCTGCTTTTTTACTTTATCTAAAACATAATAGATTCTACTCCAACTCTTTACCTTCACTCTGTATGCATCACTATGCTTTAAATGTGTTTCTTGTAAACAACATATTGTAGGATTTTGGCTTTTAATCCAGTCTATTTGCTCTTGTTTTATGATAGAGTGCATTCCATTCACATTCACAGTTAAAATAACTAATTCTATATTTCCTACCATACCCTAAATTATTCTTTTCTTTATCCTTTCCCACTTTCCTCCTCCACATTATTTTGCTTCTAATGACCACCTCCCTCGAATAGACTTTCCAGTTTAGAGACTCTTCCCCTTTTTTACACCTTTCTCTTAATACTTCTATTTTCCCTTGTATTAGTCTTTCCCTTTCTTTTCCCCTTTCCCCTCCCAGTTCCCTATAAAATTAGACAAGTTTTCTATGAAAAAAAAAATAGGTCTGATATTTTCTCTTTGAGTCAAATCTGATGAGAGTAAGATTCACACAATGCTCATCCCCCTCCCAGCTTTCCCTGAATTATAATCGGTCTTTTTTGCCTCTTTGTTAGATGTATTTTTCCTTATTTTATCTCCCCTTTTTTCTTTTTCCAGGACAATCCACTTTCCTACCTCTAGATTCTTTTCCATGTTATCATAATAAAATGAAATTATACCTGCACTCTCTAAGTATACCCCTAACAGAAATATAGTTCTCAAAAGTTCTTTCATTTTTACCATTTTATGCTTCTCTTGAGTTCTGTGGTTAGACATCAAATTTTTGTTCAGTTCTTATGTTTTCATTAGAAATAAGTGAAATTTATACATATCATTGAATGTCCATCTTCTTCCCTGTAAGACAATGTTCATTTAACTGGATAGCTTATTATTGATTGTAATCCAAGTTACTTTGCCTTTCAGAATATCAGATTCCAGTATCTTCAATCCTTTAAGGTCGAATTTGCTAAGTCCTCAGTAGTCCTCATTGCAGCTCCACAGTATTTTAAAATTTCAATATCTTTTCTTTGGTGCAATAGTTCTGAAATTTTGCCACAATATTCCTTGAGATTTTAATTTTGGGATTTATTTTATGAGGTGATTGATGAATTCTTTCAAAGGCCGTTTTATCTTCTGATTCTAAGACATTAGGGCAGTTTTCCTTTTTATTTCCTGTAAGACAGTATCTAAGTTTTTTTTTTTTTTTTTTTTTCATCATGGCTTTCAGGAAGTCCAATAATCCTTAGATTGTCTTTCCTAGATCAATATTTTCCAGGTCAGTTGGTTTTATTAGGAGGTCATTTTTTTGTTTATGTTTGACTGATTTTTGAAATCTTATTGAGTAATTCACTTCTGTGTGTTAAATTCTAATTTTTAGTGTATTATTTTCTTATGTTTTAGCTCCTTTTGTATTTAGCCAATTGAATTGTTTAGTTCAGTAATTTTTTTCCATTTCACAAAATTTTGTTTTTCAGTAAATTGGTATTTTTTCATATCTATCTTATAAGGAGTTATATGCTTTTTCCATTTCATCAAATGTATTTTATAGAGCGTTATATGCTTTTCCCATCCTTTCCTGCAAAGATTTCATTTTATTTTCCCATTTTTATTCTATCTCTATTTTAAGACCCTTTATGAATCTTCTAAGAAAGCCTTGTAAAAAGAGGACCAGCTCACAACTCCCTTCTGAACTTCATCTGAAGTTGATTTGCCTTTAAGAACCTCAGGATTTGAAGTCTGTTCTCTCTCTCTCCATAAAAGCTGTCAATGGGGAGAGTTGTTTTGTATTTTTGCTCATTTTTGTAAGACTTGAGGTCTGCTCTTAATAAAAAAGAGTGACAGTTGCTTTAGTTTTGCCCTGAGGCAGTTCTGCTGATTGACTTCAGGTACTGGGTAATTGTGGCTAGGTCCCACGCTATTTGGGGCTCAGTGTTTTAAAATTTACCTTTTGTAGCCTTTTCGATCTGCCAAATCACCTGCTTGCAACCAGGACAGAGAAGCCTAAGAGATTCACAGATCATTCCCAAGTGCTTTGAAGTTGCAATGCTCTGACTCCCTGCCCCTGTGCTGTGGTCTGGGCTCAGCAGACTGTCTCCTTGCTGATTTGAAACAGACCTGTATGAACTGGAATAATTAATCACTTAATATAAATCAGAGCATAAAGCCAATATGTAAGTTTGATAAATATAGATATGTTTCATTTATAGACTTTGATATCATTCTTCAGAGGACTAGCCTAGTGGAATGTCAAGAAGTTAATTACAAAAAAGTTAGCCATCAGGTTATGTATAATTTGGACCAAAGGCAACTTTTGAAGTTTATAGTAAGACAAATAAAACATATGATTACTAATTGAGAATATATAATTTTTATTTTATTCAAATAACTAGATACAAGTAAGATGGGATGTAACATAATGGGAAAAACATGCTAAAATTGCTTTCTGTTCCAGCTTTGCTAACAACTAACTAAATGAATTTTGTAAAGTCTAATTTATACAATATTTTTCTTTTAAATGAGGAATAGGATAAATTATCTTTGATATGTACTCTATACTTTGGACGATAGTGCTAAGAGCTCATAAGGGAAGCTGACTCAAGAAAAATGGTGGGGGAGAGGCAAAGCCAAGATGGCACAGAGGACACACACACACTTCATTCTGAGCTCCCCTTCTACCCTCACTACTGGTTAGCAAATGCAGCTTCTGAAATAGTACTTGACTGGTAGAATCAATGAATTTTGAAAGTACAATTAATTACCAGCCAGAGATAATCTGGAACATTGCCAGAAAAGTTCTGTTTTGATCAGGTGGGAGACGACCAGCACAAGAAGAGAGGCATAACACAAAGGCTAGTGCATGCTGAGCGGACCTGGGCAGGATGTGGTCTCCATAGGTGGAGAATTTTCAAGGAGGACTCTACCACAGGTTGGCTGCTCTGTTTTGGTTGCAAAGCAGTAGATTAGCAGAGAAGTTACACAAATGTCAAAGGACCAGTGTACCCCAAAATATCAGAGTTTCACAGTACTTGGCCACACCCACCCAGCACTGGGAGTCAGTATGACCACAGTTCAACTGTACAAATGCACAGCCACATTCTGCAGTGTGAAGCTCTTCCCAGAGCACTGACATTTCTGCAGGAGGTGCTATTCCCAGGGCAGTGGCACTTTGGCAGTGAGCCACACCGCAGCTCTTTGAAGCCTGTTTGTGGGACAACTACTGGACAGTACCTATCTATCCCTATTCTGCAGAGAAAGCGGGGAACTTCCTTGACCTGAAGGCAAGCCCCAAGATCTGTTAAAAAATGAGTAAAAAACCAAAGAGAACTCTAACTGTAGATAGCTTCTATATTGAAAGAGAACAGATTTCCAACTCTGAGGAGACTAATAGCCGCAGTCTCCAGGCAAAACCACAATATGGGATATAACTTGGTTCCCATCACACAAGGCTCTCCTAGAAGAAATTATAAAAGATTTTAAAAGAGAGTTAGAAGAAAAAAATGGGGAAAGGTATAAGAAGCTCTGCAACAGAGTATGGAAAAGGCATATAACTCATTAAAAGAAAGATTTGATAAAGTGGAAAAAGAAAACAACTTCCTGAAATATGAAGTGGAAAAGAACTCCCAGGGAAACAGATTTTGTGAATTGGAAAAGATAAAGAACTCCAAGGAAAGTAAGATTTGCGAATTGGAAAAAGAAAATAATTCATTAAAAAATTGTGAAATGAAAAAAAAATCCATAGAGCAAAACAAGTCATTTAAAAACTCAATTGGACATATACAAAAAAAACAGTGAATGAAGAAAATTATTCATTAAATATCAGAACTGAACCAATGGAAATAAATGATTCATTGAGACATCAAGAATTCCTCAAGCAAAACCACAAAAAATGAAAAAGCAGAGAAAATGTTAAATATCTACTTGGAAAAACAACAGAACTGGAAAATAAATCTAAGAGAGATAATTTAAGGATTATTGGGCTCCCTGAAAACCATGATTAAAAAAAGAGCTATACACTATTTTTCAGGAAATCATCAAAGAGAACTGCCCAGATGTAATAGACTCAGAAGGTAAAATAGGCAATGAAAGAATTCATTGAACACATTTTGAAAGAGACCCCAAATAAAAACTCCAAGAAATATTGTGGTTAAATTTTTGAACTATCAGACTAAGGAAAAAACATATTACAAACAGACAGAAAAAAAAAATTCAAATATGGAGGAGCCACAGTAAGGATCACTTAGGATCTAGCAACTTCCATATTAAAGCATCAAGGGGCCTGGAATGTGATATTCTGAAAGGCAAAATAACTTGGAACACAGCCAAGAATAAACTATCCAGCTAAGCTGAGCATTTTTTCCAGGGAAGAAGATGGACATTCAATGAAACAGGTGAATTCCATTTATTTCTAATGAAAAAACCAGAGCTAAACAAAAAATATAACCTCCAACTATAGGACTCAAGAGAAGCATAAAAAGATAAAAAGAACTCTTGAGAACTGTATTTCTGTGATGGGCATACATAAAGAGTGCATGTATAATTTGATTTTACTGTTATAATATTTAAAAAGGGAATTAGAAGTGGAAAGGGGATTGTATCAGAAAAAGTGAAAAGTGAAGGTGAAAAGAGGAAAATTAAATCTCACAAAGAGGCAAAGTAAACCTATCATAACTGAGGGAATTAAGGGAGGGGGAGGAACATTATGTGAATCTTACTCTCATCAGATTTGGCTTAAAGAGAAACTATTAGACATATTTGGTTTACAGAGAAACTTCTCTCACCTCATTAAAAAGTGGGAGAGGAAAAGAAAAAAAGGAAAATAGTGGGGTAAATAGAAGAGAATACTGAAATAATAAGGGAAAGGTATAAGAAAACGGTAGGGACTCAAAGGGGGTAGGAGGGATCTTAAAGAGGAAGAGTTGCATGAAGCAAGTGGTACCCATAAGTTTAAAACTGGGGAGGGGAATAAGGGGGAATAGAAAAGTATAATCTGAAGATAATAAGATGGCAGGAAATACAGAATTAGCAGTTTTAACTGTAAATGTGAATGGCATGAATTCTCCCAGCGGAGGCAGATAGCAGACTAGATCAAAAGTTAGAATCCTACAATATGTTATTTACTGGAAATACATTTAAATCAGGATGATACATAAAGATTAAATGTAAAAGGCTAGACCAGAATCTATTATGCTTCAGGTGAAGTAAAAAAAAAAAAAAAAAGGCAGGTGTAGCCATCCTTATCTCAGATCCACCAAAAGCAAAAATTGATCTAATTAAAAGAGATAATGAAGGAAATTATATTTTACTAAAGGGTAGCATAGATAATGAAGCAGTATCAATATTAAACATATAGACACCAAGTGGTATAGCATCTAAATTCCTAAAGGAGAAGTTAAGAGAGCTGCAAGAAGAAATAGACAGCAAAATTATAATAGTGGGAGATCTCAACCTTGCACTCTCAGAATTAGATGAATCAAACCACAAAACGAATAAGAAAGAAGTTAAAGCGTTAAACAGAATATTAGACAATTTAGGTACGATAGATCATTGGAGAAAACTGAATGGAGACAGAAAGGAGTAAATGTTCTTCTCAGCAGTTCATGGAACCTATACAAAAACTGACCATATATTAGGACATAAAGACCTCAACATTAAATGCAGGAAGGCAGAAATAGTAAATGCATTATTTTTAGATCTATGATGCAATAAAAACTACATTCAACAAAAATCTATGGGTAAATAAACCAAAAAATAATTGGAAACTAATCCTAAACAATGATTGGGTGAAACAGCAAATCATAGACACAATTAATAATTTTACCCAAAGAATGACAACAATGAGACAACATGCCAAAATTTATGGGATGCATCCAAAGCAGTAACAAGGGAAAGTTTTATATCTCTAGAGGCTTGCTAGAATAAAATAGAGAAGAAAAGATCAATGAATTGGGCTTGCAACTTAAAAAGCTATAAAAAGAGGAAATTAAAAAACCCTAATCAAATACTAAACTTGAAATTCTAAAATTAAAAGGAGAAATTATTAAAATAGAAAGTAAATAAACTATTGAATTAGTAAATAAAACTAAGAGTGGGCTTTCTGAAAAAAAAAACCCAACAAAATAGATAAAGTTTTGGTAAATTTGATTAAACAAAGGAAAGATGAAAATCAAATTGTTAGTCTTAAAAATGAGAAGGGAGAACTTTCCACCAATGAATAGGAAAGTAGAGCAATAATTAGGAGTTACTTTTCCTAATTTTATGCCAGTAAATTTGATAACCTAAGTGAATTGGTTGACTACCTTCAAAAATATATGCTGCCCAGATTAACAAATAAGGAAGTAAAATGGTGAAATAGTCCCATTTTAGAAAAAGAAATAGAACAAGCTATTAATCAACACCCTAAGAAAAAATCCCCAGGACTAGATGGATTTACATGTGAATTCTACCAAACATTTAAAGAACAATTAACTCCAATGTTATATAAATAAAGTATTTGAAAAAATAGGGAATGAAGTATTCCTACCAAATTCCTTTTATGATACAGCCATGGTACTGATACCTAAAGCAGGTAAGTTGAAAACAGAGAAAGAAAATTATAGACCAATCTCTCAAATGAATATTGATGCTAAAATCTTAAATAAGATAGCAAAAAGATTACAGAAAGTCATCCCCAGGACACCATGACTAATGAGGATTTATACTAGGAATGCAGAGCTGTTTCAATATTAGGAAAACTAGTAGCATAAATGACTATATCAATACCCAAATTAACGAAAACTATATGATCATCTCAATAGATGCAGAAAAAGCATTTGATAAACTCCAACATCTATTCATATTAAAAACACTTGAGAATATAGGAATAAATGAACTTTTCTTAAAATAGCCAGTAGCATCTATTTAAAACCATCAGTAAGCATGATATTTAATGGGGATAAACTGGAACCATTCCTAATAACATCAGGAGGGAAACAAGGTTGCCCACTACTATTCAGTATTGTCTTAGAAATGCTAGCTTTGGCAATAAGAGTTGAGAAGGATATTAAAGGAATTAGAACAAGGAAACCAAATTATCATTCTTTGCAGATGATATGATGGTATACTTAGAGAACCCCAGAGATTCTATTAAAAAGTTATTAGAAATTATCCACACCATTAGCAAAGTTGGAGGATACAAAATAAATCCACATAAATCATCAGCATTTTATATATCACTAACAAAATCTAACAGCTAGAGATACAAAGAAAAATTTCATCAATAAAAAACTGCCAATAGTATAAAATATTTGGGAATCTATCTGCCAAGGTAAAGTCAGTAACTATATGAGCAAAACTACAAACTATTTTTCACACAAATACAGTCAGATCTAACAAATGGGAAAAATATTAAGTGCTCTTGGATAGGTCGAGAAAATATAAGAAAGATGACAATACTATCTAATCTATTTATTTAGTACGCTAACAATCAGACTTCCAAAAAACTATTTTAAAGACCTAGAAAAAATGACAACAAAATTCATCTGATAAAAGAACAAAAGGTTAAGACTTTCAAGGACACTAATGAAAAAAAAAATCAAATGAAGGTGATCTAGCTGTACCAGATTTAAAACTATATTATAAAGCAGTGGTCACCAAAAAATATTTACTCTTGCTGAAGAAATAGACTAGTTGATCAGGTTAGGTTCACAGGACAAAATAGTCAATAACTATAGCAATCTAGTGTTTGACAAACACAAAGACCCTGGATTTTGGGATAAGAATTCACTCTTTGACAAAAAATGCTAAAAAAATTGGAAATTAATATGGTAGAAACTAGGCATTGACCCATACTTAACACCATACACCAAGATAAGGTCAACATGGATTCATGATCTAGGCATAAAGAATGAGATTATAAATAAATTAGAAAAATAGTTTACTTCTCAGACTTGTGGTAGAGAAAGGAATTTGTGACCAAAAAAAGAACTAGAGATCATTATTGATCACAAAATAGAAAATTTTGAGTAACTCAAGTTCAAAATTTTTGTACAAACAAAACTAATGCAGACAAGATTAGAAAGGAAGCAATAAACTAGGAAAACATTTTACAGTCAAAGGTTCTGATAAAGGCCTCGTTTTCAAGATATATAGAGAATTGATTCTAATTTATAAGAAATCAAACTATTCTCCAATTGATAAATGGTCAAAGGATATGAACAGACAATTCTCAGACAAAGAAATTGAAACTATTTCTAACCATATGAAAAAATGCTCCAAGTCATTATTAATCAGAGAAATGCAAATTAAGACAACTCTGAGATACCACTATATACCTCTCAGATTGGCTAGGATGACAGGAAAAGATAATGATGAATGTTGGAGGGGATATGGGAAAACTGGGACACATATATTGTTGGTGGAATTGTGAATACATCCAACCATTCTGGAGAACAATTTGGAACTATTCACAAAAGGTTATCAAACTGTGCATACTCTTTGATGCAGCAGTGTTACTACTGTGCTTATATCCCCAAGAGATCTTAGAGAAGGGAAAGGGACCTGTATGTATAAAAATGTTTGTGGCAGCCCTGTTTGTAGTGGCTAGAAACTGGAAATTGAATGGATGCCCATCAATTGGAGAATGCCTGAATAAGTTGTGGTATATGAATGCTATATTATTATTCTATAAGAAATGAACAGAAACAGGATAGCATTACATACTTCAACAACAATACTATATGATGCTCAATTCTGATGGACATGGCTCTCATCAACAATGAGATGAACCAAATCAGTTCTAATTGTTCAATAATGAAGTGAACCAGCTACAACCAGCAAAAGCGCTATGGGAAATGATTTTGAACCATGATATAGCATTTCTACTCCTTCTGTTTTTTTCCACTTGCATTTTTGTTTTCCTTCTCAAGTTATGTTTACCTTTATTTTTAAGTCTAATTTTTCTTGCGCAGCAAAATAACTATATGGATATGTATACATATATTGTGTTTAACATGTATTTTAACATATTTAACATATATTGATCTACCTGCCATCTGGGGGTGGGGATCAGGGGAAGGAGGGGAAAAGTTGGAACAGAAGTTTTTGCAAGGGTCAATGCTGAAAAAGTACCCATGCATATATCTTGCAAACAAATAAATTATAATATAAATAAGAAATTAATTAAATAAAAAAGAATAATGGTGTGAGAGGTCTCTCCAGAACAATATTCTGACACAAATCTCTAAATGTTCCTTATAAGAAGTAAAAAAGGAAAGAACCTAAAAAAAAATCTGATGTGACTGAATAGGAAGAACACTGACAAGTTCAGTGAAATTTGTCGCTGAAATAAAAAAAAAAATGTATAGAAAATGAAAATAATGATGGATTGAGGAGAAATAGTAAGCTATTATGGCTTCTTTTGAATTATTTCAGAACTAATATAGGTCAAAATAAACTGAGGATTTTGAAGAATTGTATATGTTGTAACAAAAAAACCTTAAAAAATAATTTATTATACACAAGAGTTCAATGAAGCATAAAGCCCTTTGGGAAATTACTATAGCAGAAGAGAGTGACTAGGCAGAACCACTCACTTTTATTTTGCTTCTGTGTTCTCTAGTAAGGAAATGATTGCTAGAGTAGGAATGTCAGAATAAAAATTACCAATAGAGATTTGATTTCTAATATAATTTTTAAAATTGAGTTCCTTGTCATTTGAACCATTAATTTTAGTCACCAAGCTTAGCAAAAAAAGAAGACTCCCTATTATCCAATTTAAGAGTGTGATTACAAAACCATTGTGGGTAATCTTGGAAAAAAAATCATGGAAAGCATATCATTCCAATTTCTACAGTAGGCATGAATGTGAATTCATCAAAATAGAGGCTAATAAATTTAGGGAACATATTTTAGAATTTACTGTTAATGAGATGGTTTGTGAGTACTTCGGAAAGGAAATGGCACACACTTTAAATCAATGTTGCTAAATTTGAAAGGAAAAAAATAACTAATCAGAGGGTGGAGCCAAGATGGTGGAGAGGACACACACGTTTTTCTGAGCTCTCCTTTACTCTCCAACTATTTTATAAAACTTAGCCTCTGAATTAGTGCTTGATTATCAGAATACATGAATATTGGGAGTACAACACATTACCAACAGAAGATAATCTTGAAACTTGACAGAAAAGGTCTGTTTTTGCTCACCCATAGGGACTGAATGGGGCTAGGCCAGGTGCAGACTCAGGCAGATAGGCAGTGAGAACATGGAGAACAGCTCAGCTGAGCAGACTGGAAGGGTGGGGCAAGTAAGACACCTCAGAGATACTACTACACACCTCTCAGATTGGCTAAGATGACAGAAAAAGACAATGAGAAATGTTGGAGGGGATGTGGGGAAACTGGGACACTGATGCATTGTTGGTGGAGTTGTGAACAGATCCAACCATTTTGGAGAGCAATTATGCACAAAAAGTTATCAAACTCTGCATACTTTTTGATCTAGCAGTGTTACAATTGGGCTTATATCCCAAAGAGATATTAAAGAAGTGAAAGGGACCTGTACGTGCAAAAATGTTTATGGCAGCCCTTTCCATTGTGACAAGAAACTGGAAATTGAATAGATGCCCATCAATTGGAGAATGGCCGAGTAAATTGTGGTATATGAACGTTACGGAATATTATTGTTCTATAAGAAATGACCAGCAAGTTAAATACAGAGAAGCTTGGAGAGACTTACATGAACTAATGCTAAGTGAAATGAGCAGAACCAGATCATTATACACTTCGACAACAATACTATATGAGCATCAATTCTGATGGAAGTATCTATTTTCAACAATGGTAGAATCCCAATCAGCAGAACCAGATCATTATACACTTCAACAACAATACTATATGAGCATCAATTCTGATGGAAGTATCTATTTTCAACAATGGGAGAATCCCAATCAGTTCCAATGGATCAGTAATGAAAAGAACTAGCTACACCCAGTGAACAAAATTAGTATCGACCACAATATAGCGTTTCCTCTCTTTTTACTATTGTTTGCTTGCATTTTTGTTTTTATTCTCATGTTATTTTTACCTTCTTTCTAAATCTGATTTTTCTTGTGCAGCAAGATAACTTTATAAATATGTATGCATATATTGTATTTAAGATATACTTTAACATGTTTAACATATATAGGACTGCCTGCCATCTAGGGGAGGGCATGGAGGGAAGGAAGGGAAAAGTTGGAACAGAAATTTTTGCAAGGGTTAATGTTCAAAAATTACCCATGCATGTTTATTGTCAATGAAAAGCTATAATAAAATGAAAAAAAAAAGGAAAAGAAAAAAGAATGAGTCTAAACTCTATCTCTTTCTCTCACATGATTCCAAGATAACAATATCAGGAAAATGAACAAGGCTTTAGTTCTTAACCTGTTATGTGAACTTTATGTAAATATACTTATATAATCGCATACACACAAATACAACATTATACACACAGTACATATATTGTGTAAATGTATACATGTGTATTTACATATGTACATATTCATGTGTACATTTAACATACATGTACATTCATGTATATATAATATTGAAACACAATTTTCTTTCCTAAGATATCTGATTCTTTACTATTTTTTTATTAAAAATATTAGTACTTACACATATTATTCAAAGAAAGCATTCATAGGTTTCAGCACATTTTACGTGTAGTCCATAGTCCATGATACAAAACCAAAAATTTAAGAAATCTAGCTTTAGATATATGCTTCAATTTCAAGAAGGTACTTGACAAAACCATTCATTATATACTTATGTTTAAAATGGAGAGATACAGGATGGATGATAATACAATTAAGTGAATTTGAGAATAATTAAATGAATGGGTGTAGAGGGCAGGAAGTGTGGAAAGGTACACTTGAATCAAGGGCAGTAGAGTGCTGATAGTTAAGCACCTATTTAGGGCTTAACTACCTATTCAGTGTGATTGATGGGATAATGGTTCTCTAGTTAAACATATACTTAATTTAATGTAATGATGTAATCACTATAGTTGGCATATATTTAGTGACAGTTGACACATGCTTAGTTGCTGTAGTGATGTAATAGTACTAAGGGATTTAAGGGCTGAGATGTTTGGGAACTCAGAATCTGAACACAGAAGAAAGTCTTGGACACAGACACAAAGAAGACTGTGGACTCCATTTTGGACCATCCTCCTCGTGAGTCTCCTTTCTTCATTACTCCTCCTAATGATGAAGGGCCATCCAGAGAACCTCCAGAAAATTAGTCCAGACATTACAAATGGGTTCTGGACCTTTTCTTTTTTTACTTTCACCTGGAAAATTAGAATGCTTCACTCACCTATTCACATGTTGATATATTATTTAAATATTTATTGATTTACTCCTTCCTTATTATATTTCATCAATGAGACTGTGATAGCATAGAAATATGATTTTATAGGTATTTTCAAATGTAAAGGCAATTCCTGCAATTGAATAGACAACACATACATTCTCAAAAGGGAGAATTTAGGTAGCATAGTGGATAGAGAAACAGGCCTGGAGTCAGGAAGATCTGTATTCAAATGGGACTTCTGGAACTTAGGAGTTATGTAACTCCAGTCAGACCACTTAACCCTGTCTGTTTCATTTTAATGATATATAAAATGGGCAGTAGAAAGAAATGTCAAATTTCTTCAGTATCTTTGTCAAGAAAACTTCAAATGGTGTCAAGAAGAGTTGGTAGTGACTGAATAATAACAACAAAAGATGCTGAGAAAATTTCCAAGTAAAGTAAATTACTGTGAAATTGTTTTATTCAGTAAGTGCTTTGTGAAGTTCACTTTTGAGATATAAGTCAAAGAACTATAAAATGTAAGTAATAAAATATCAGAAAAAATAAAATGAGTTTTCATACAGGGTTAAGAGCAACACAAGTAGATGATATGTGTATATTATTTTCTGATGTAACAAAAGCAACCAAATTTCCCCCATTCTCAGAATTTAAGTGTTGTCTATGCAATTTTAGAAATTGCTTTCTTGTTCTATATACCTATAAAATCAAATGTATATGCTTCCATAGTCTTCTTGATAAGATACAACAATGAAGGAATAAATCAATAAATATTTAAATAATGAATCAATATATGAATAGATAAATGAAGCATTATAACTTACCAGCTAAAAGTAAAAAGTCCAAAGCCAATTCATTTCATTGCTTCTAAAGTCAGCAAACAGTACTATCATCCATTCTGTATGTCTCCACCTTGAAAATAAATGTATAATGCTTTTTTAATGTTACCAGGAAGAGTAGAATCCCATGGGTGATATACAATCATTTTTTATATCCTTTCCTACTTCCTATCCTTGATATAGAGGGACAAATGTTCAACTTTCCCAGGTAATTTTCTGTCTTCTTGCTGGGAATGGAGTGGGGCAATTATTATGTCATCTTTTATCATGCCTAACTCTTTTCTCCCAATTTCTTCTACTTTTGAAGGTAACCAGAGCTTAGTTTCAATCTAGGGATAGACAATATGATTCTTCTCAAGTCCAAATTGTCCATTTTGTTATTTTAGGAAGCTTATGTTTTTCAAAAAGCAATAATAGCTCAGAGACCTTCATGAGAATTCCTATCAAAGTGTTGCTTCTCTACTGTGATTTATTTTTTCTTTATTTTTACCTAATTCTGATTATATATATTTGATGCATAATCAGGATGCCGATTTATTTCAAGTAAATAGAATATATTATAATATATTATAATATTTTATTGGATAGCATGAAGGGAAGAAACTAAGGAAAGAACATGCTATTTTGAGGAACTTCACTAAAACACCCTTCTTTTTTTTTAAGCTTATAATTACGTTATTCTAAACACCTTGAAGATTTCATTCTAAATTCAGAATTTGATAAGTACAAAATCCCATATGTGTTTCAGGAAAACAAATTTAGTCTTAGCATAAACTTCATTTCATTTATCACAGAGTTTAGACTAGGTATATAAAACAGAAAACAAAACAAAACAAAACAGAAATCCTATTTATAATGTATATATTATGTGAATCATCCCCAAAATTGTCCTTGTTAGTTGCGAATTAACTTCCATTAATCTTGGAAGAGATGGGTGCAAATAGTAGTTTCAATTTGAGTGTTCTTCTCTTACATGGTCCTACTTGAGCTCTCCTTTCTTTAACGTAGCTCAGCCTTCTTTCCTTTTTCTTTTCAGTCTCTCCTTTTTGTTTTCATTGTTTGTTTATTTCTCTTGTTCTATTGCTTATTTCTTGATCAGTTGATCAGATGCTGTTTCCCTACTGCAGCTGCTACAGTTGAACTGTTACTGTGTATACTCTCATTTTAGGCTGTGTCTTACAAATTATTTGTGCTCCTCTAAGAATATGTAGACATGATTCAAGTTCACTATTGAACCCAAAGATTGTAGTAGTATCTAATAATTTTCAGGGATGAGAGAGAATGCTTGTCCCTCTAAACTACTAACCCCAGAATACCAATCAGCTATTAAATCCTTATTACAGTGATTTACATAACCATGCATCTGGATTTGTTTTCAAAGTTTTCATGCACACACTGTTCCATTACAAGAATGTAAAATCTTTGAAATTAGCTTTCTTTTCTTTTTTTTTTTTCTTTTTACATCTATGGTATCCTTCATTGTATCTAGTACCATGTTCTGCTTGAAATGATTGTTGAATGAATGAATAAATGAATAATGGAGGCTCTTATATTCCCTGCACAGTCTTGTCTATAGATTCTGACAAGGGGAAATGCCAGAGGGGGAAATGAATCCCTAAGACTATAAGCCATTTTGCAAATTTCATGCTCTTTTGGATATCTTCTCTTTAGAGGCTCCCATGGTAACCACTAACAGGAGATATAGGGATTGGTCTGATGCCAAATATGTCCCAGAATCTCTAATCTTATTTGCCAAATACAGAATTGAAAAGAAGAAAAGTCAGTCACTGAATAATTAAACAACAAAAGAAGATCTAGCTTCAGAGTTCTGGACTGGACTAACCATCATGTTTAAGGTTCATATACCTACTGACAGCAACATAATATGATGAACAGCAACACAACATCCTGGAGAATAACCACAATAAAGATGAAAATTAGATTGGCTTACAGCTGAAGATTTTCATATAAACTGACCAAAATGTTCTCTGCCCCATTCCCCTCCTAGTTTACCTATATAAGAAATCCTATAGTACAATGTCAGATAAAATGATCCTGGAAGCCTCTTCTTACTTAATTCATTGATTCTTTGTCTTTTTTCTTCAATCTTTCTAGCTCAAAGGTACATATCAAAGGAATTTTGTGAGCTGACCAACTATGCTGCATTAGATTATGATAGTTATTAACTACAATTATATCTGTATTGGGGCAACTAGGTGGTGCAATGGATACAGCAGCAGCTCTGAAGTCAAGAGTACCTGGGTTCAAATCTGATCCCAGACACTTAATGCTTTCTAGCTGTGTGACCCTGGGCAAGTCATTTAACATTGATTGCCTCAGAAAACAAACAAACAAAACAAAACATATATACATATATATATATATAAATATATATATGTGTGTGTGTGTGTGTGTGTGTGTGTGTGTATGTGTGTATGTATGTATGTATATATATGTATCTGCATTAATAAACATTGTTTTAGAATCAATAAGACTGCATGGTAAGAAAATACTAGCTCTATGGTAAAGGAATTTATAATCTAAAGAGGGAGTTAGAAAATAAATGGTACCACAAAGGCATAAATAGTACTTTTTTCCACTAGCAGTACATGGAACTCCTAGTGAGACACCTCTTTTGCAACTTAAAATCTAGAGAAGTTGTCTGGGTTATTTCCACATTAATTGATTATACCAAGGTCACAAGGCCACTATAGGTCAGAGATGGAGATTGAATCCAAAATTCACTCTTAATTATCCACTATAAGACTCTGAGCTTATCCACTATATCCGAGACCACATTCAGATGTCCTGAGTGAGAGAGAGTGAAGCTGACCTCTTTATCCAGTTTGCCTCACTTAAATCCAATTAATTTTAAAATCTAGATATTATACTGTTCTGTCGTTGGTCCTCTTCAAAAGCTGGAAAAACCACAACAAAAATGATCTTCATAATATATTGAATGTCTGATACTGTTTTTTCCTAATTCAATATCTCTTCACCATTTGCTTAGACTTTTGTAGTATTTTCTTAATTTGTCACCCTTTTAAAGTATTTTATTGCTCTAATTGACTCAAACCATCTGTCAAAATTTGTTTTTCTAAAATATAAATCTGATAATGACGATGGCTGGCTATTACTTCCGGAAGCAAATACAAATTCTTGAATTTGCTATTTACAGTCCTCCATGATCTAACTCTAAGCTAACTTTCTAGTCATATTTAATGTTATTGTGCCTGTATATAATTTATATTATGAGACTCCTTTCACTCTCAGTTCTAGAGCAGTTGGCTTCCACTTTTCACTTCTGTTCCTGAGTGTTCATATACATCTCCAATGTACATCTTCACTTCTACCTTTTTTAATTCTTAGCTTTCTTCAGAGAACAGTTCAGATGCCACATCCTATGTTGAACTTTGCATGATCCCCTCAATTATTAAGCTTCTTGCTTACTAAGAGTAATTATATATGATTTTTATCTATTTATTCAGCTACATATATGATATATCTCCCTTCCTTATTTTATCCCTTTTTCTCTCCTTAGAAGAATGAAAGCTTTTTGAGGTTAATGACAATTTATTTTTGTCTTTGAATCTTTTGAAGTTAACACAGTATTTTATTCAAATAAAAACTCAATAAATGTGTGCACATTTGAGGTAAGTTTTGAAGAAAGGGAAAATTAGAGAATTAGAGTCAAAGTACAAAGTCTAGACAGCTTGCCAAAACAAACAAACAAACAAACAAAAAACCCAAAAAAACCCAATAACAACAACAAAAACAACCTGAAGATGGGAAATGTAATGTTATGATTGGCAAATACCTTGTAGTCTTATTTGTCTGGAGTATAGAGTATAATAGGGAATTACACAAAATTAGTTCTGATTATGGAGCCCACTAAATGTCAGGCTGGGAAATTTGCATTTGAATCTAGACCCAATAGTTACACTCCCAGTTTTTGAGCAGGAAGGCAATATCAAACCTATCACTGATTAAAGATTTAAACAAGACAAACCAAAGGAAGTACTCAGACATTCTACAGTTGATGTCATCTACATCAGTAAGAATCTATTAATCAAGACTAAGTCTGTTCAATGAACTGCAAAATCACCTAAGAATAGTAAAATCTATCTCGTGTATCTTAAGTGTCTACAATGATAATCTTGGGTACATTTTTCCAACATTAAAGGGGAAAAAAGTTATAGCAGCATGTTTTATTCTTGCCCAATCTCATGGATAATGACCACTTTACTTTGTAAGTGCTTGTCAACTTTCTTTTTAATGATTCATTAGATAGTTTGCCTTTTATCAACATCACTATTTTTCTCATAGCCTCAGTTCCTTTACATGTAAAATGAGAAAATTGGACCAGATGGCCTCTAATTTCCCTTCCTGACAAGTTTTTGGGAGGTCCCAAGAATAAAACTTGGGCAAATTTATGTGTGTTCTTCCATATATATGTATCCTCATAGCAAATACCCTCCTTACCTATAGAGAATGACCAAAGCATGCTAACTGGTGCTTGCTTTATCCCATCTTTACCTCAATAAAATATGGACACCATTCTATAACATAGCTGAAATAAATACTGATCTTCATTCTCCAGAAAATACTCACTGGTTTCCAAACAACCAACTTTACAATGAACCTTTTAAACAGGACTCATTTTAAAATGAAGACTGCCTGTTATCTTTTCAAAACAGAAGCTGCATTGTTATGTATAATAGACTACATCAGACAGGTAGTTTCAAAGAGATGGTTGAGAGAACTGATGAAATAGTACAAGAGTTAAATGCACTCACTTTTACAAATACTTCATTCAAGTCCTTGAGAAATCTGCATGCAAGAAAAATACATATTTCATTTTAAGAGCCCTGGATGTGCAGCTTTCTCTTTGTTATTCTGTAACAAAAAGTTCCACCATAAGTAACATTTTGTCCTCTTCTGGAAGAAGAATACCTGGGGTTTAGTATATATGGGATTTGCAGCAAAACCATATTCTTCAGGCCCAACCTAGAAATTTTTCTTGGTGATGTCAGAAAGCTCTGCATGTAAAATACATATAGAATATAGTATGTCAACTACAAATTACATTCTTGAATGTATTTTGAAAACTGTGATGACTGGGACAGCTAGGTGGTGCAGTAGATAGAGCACCAGCCCTGAAGTCAGGAGGCCCTGAGTTCAAATCAGGCCTCAGACACTTAACACTTCCTAGCTATATCACCCTGGGCAAGTCACATAACCCCAATTGCCTCAGCAAAAAAAGAAAAAAATGTGATGATCCACATTCTTGAGAATTACAAAAATACACAGTGCTATCCCTTGGGAATGGGAATATATATATATATTGCATTACTTTATCCAAACACTCTCTGTCTCGCTGTTTAAAAGCAAAGCAATTTTAAGATCTTTTGTAATAAATTGGCAAATTCAGAGATTCTGACACTATACAGAGCAATATCTTCCTAACAAACACGTTTGTCAGAAGAGTTTAACCAAATAATCTGAATTTACCTTAGGTTAAGGATAAGGAGAAATGGACGTCATAATCCAAACAAATTAAATGACATTTTGGGGAGGTAAGAAGAAAAGTATTTAAGACAGGAAAAGATAACATAATGATATGATCATCTATCTGAGTGTCCCAGAAATGAGAACTAGAACAGAAATTGAAACTTGAGATTTAGAGAGAAAAAGGTGATCTGAGGCAATCAGACTCTGGAAAAGTAAATAAACATATAAACTTCTAGATTATTGTTATTGTTCTTCATAGAAGGAATGTGAGAATTTCCCCTAATTGAATAGAACAGGTTATCATAAAATGCCAATGATTAATGAGAGAAATTTTGTATACTCAGATGATTGACTCATCAGAGTTAAGATAAGAATTAGTAAAATACAAGAATAATAATAATGGGGAAATATGTGTTCCAAAATTGAATTAATTCTAAAACATTTAAACAAATAATTAAAGCTTAGGTAGGAAATGTATAATAAAATTAAACAGATACTGAGAATAACATTTTTATGATAAAGTTTAACCAGAGTAAATCAAATGCTACTATACAAAGAGTAAAAAAAGCTCAGAAAGCACCTTTTCCAGAATAATTTAAATTGACAAATGGAGAAAATGGCTTTCAAAACAAGAATGGATTAGCTTACATGTATGTATAAAATCTTACCGAAAAGATGATGCATAATTTTAATCAGTCTAACCTCATAAAATAGAGACAAGAATTTGAGGAGAAAATCAAAGTAGGTAAATCTAGGCAAGAAATCAATTGAAACAGATTTACCCAATGTCATGCAAGGAAGAAAATGAAAGCCCACAAATAGGATGACTTGAAATAAAAATTATAAACTAATTTTGAATAGATAATGAATTATCACACTTGGATACTAATATCACAGTCTGAGAGGTACTTATAAAGAAAGTAAATGTGGCACTAAAAAGGAATACAAATGAGAAAAGCTTAGAAAAGACTTTCCAAAGTAGATACCAAACAGATTTATTCTAGAGTTATCATTGTTGTGAGAGAACTAAGAGACCAAAATGCAAGGTATCTGAAGGAGACAAAGAAAAAAATCTGTAAAGTAAATAATTTTATTAAGAAAAATAAAAAAAAAATATTAACAGGGGAAGAATGATAATTAGAGACCTACATACCTAGTCTTCCATCTATGTAAAATCTTCATAAGGGGTATTGCAACATAAAATGATGGTATCATCAAGGTAAGGTTAGAAAGAAACAACCATTCACAAACAACATTTAATAATAAGATATTTATGTTGTCATAATTATCTAGTAGATGTACAAAAATTTAAAGTCTCATTACATTTATTGTTTGCTTATAATGAAATAAAGCACTTGATTCAGTAAGCCAAAATGCCACATTATAACTATTTTAGAATGAGCTACCTAACTCCCAGATATCAAAAAATATTCAAAATTATTTTAAAAGATAATAAGAAAAATAATCTTATTCAATAGCTCCCTGATCATAAGCATAAGAAATTCATTAAAATCATGTATCACTCTTAAGGAGTAATGAAGGTAAAGAGGGATTCCAATAGAATAGTAAATGTCTCTATATATTCCACTTTGTGAATGATATTACGTTGGTTGAATTTAATATTAGAGCAACATAAGTGCCTCCTGAAAGATATTTGTAACCCCTTATAAAGGACTTTGCCTTGTTCATTTTTATACGAAAGACCAAGAAAATTAAGAATGTTTATTTCTTGTCTAACAGTTTGAATATATGGAGTCAGAATGAGCAAAAAGATCTCAAAGTTGACAAAAGAAGAGAGTGATAGATTACTTTTAGAAAATTGCTAAGCCCAGATTTTGGGATGAAACTCACTGTTTGATAAAAAATTACTGGGAAAATTGGAAACTAGTATGGCAGAAATGAGGCACTGACCCACACTTAACACTGTACACCAAGAAAATGGGTTCATGACCTAGGCATAAAGAATGAGATTATAAATAAATTAGAGGAACACAGGATAGTTTACCTCTCAGACCTGTAGAAGAAAAAGAAATTTATGACCAAAGAAGAATTAGAGATCATTACTGATCACAAAATGGAAAATTTTGATTATATCAAATTGAAAAATTTTTGTACAAACAAAACTAATGCAGACAAGATTAGAAGGGAAGAAATAAACTGGAAAAACAGTTTTACAGTCAAAGGTTCTGATAAAGGCCTCATCTCCAAAATATATAGATAATTAACTCTAAGTTACAAGAAATCAAGCCATTCTCCAATTGATTAATGGTCAAAGGCTATGAACAGACAATTCTCAGAAGAAGAAATTGGAAACTATTTCTAGCCATATGAAAAAATGCTCCAAGTCATTATTAATCAGAGAAATGCAAATTAAGACAACTCTGAGATACCACTACACACTTGTCAGACTGGCTAGAATGACAGGGAAAGATAATGTGGAATGTTGGAGGGGATGTGGGCAAACAGGGACATTAATACATTGTTGGCAGAATTGTGAATACAGTCAACCACTCTGGAGAGCAATTTGGAACTATGTTCAAAAAGTTATCAAACTGTGCATACCCTTTGATCCAGAAGTGTTACTACTGGGCTTATATCCCAAAGAGATCTTAAAGAAGGGAAAGGGACCTGTATGAGCCAAAATATTTGTGGCATCCCTGTTTGTAGTGGCCAGAAACTGGAAGCTGAGTAGATGCCCATCAATTGGAGAATGGCTGAATAAATTGTGGTATATGAATATTATGAAATATTACTGTTCGGTAAGAAATGACCAACAGGATAATTTCAGAAAGTCCTGGAGAGACTTACACGAACTTATGCTGAGTGAAATGAGCAGGACCAGGAGATCATTATATACTTCAACAACAGTACTATATGATGATCAATTCTGATGGACCTGGCCATCTTCAGCAATGAGATGAACCAAATCAGTTCCAATGGAGCAGTAATGAACTGAACCAGCTACACCCAGCAAAAGAACTCTGGGAGATGATTAAGAACCATTACATTGAATTCCCATTCCCTATATTTTTGCTTGCCTGCATTTTTTTTTAATTTCCTTCACAAGCTAATTGTACAATATTTCAGTGGCCAATTCTTTTTGTACAGCAAAATAACAGTTTGGACATGTAGACTTATTTTACATTTAATTTATACTTCAATATATTTAACATGTATTGGTCATCCTGCCATCTAGGGGAGAGGGTGAGGGAAAGGAGGGAAAAATTGAAACAATAGGTTTGGCAATTGTCAATGCTGTAAAATTACCCATGCATATAACATGTAAATAAAAAGCTATAATAATAAAAAAAAAAAAAAGAAAATTGCTAAGGTCCTTTATGTTCCCAAGTTTCCCATTTAAACAATAATCACATAGGCAAATCCAAAATGGTGGAGAAGGCACACGCGACTTTCTAAGCTCCTCTCATGCCCTCACAACAAATTATTAAATTTAGCCTCAAAAATAGCACTTGACTGCTAAAATTCATGAAGATTAGAAGCACAACAACTTACCAGCCAAAGATAATTTGGAAGATTGCCAGAGCAGGTTTGTCCTGAGGGGTGGGAACAGACCAGTGTAGGTAGGTAGATAGGAGAGACTAGCTTCTGGAGCAGACCAGGAGCAAGGGTGACCTCTGTGACTAGAAAAATTATAGAGACGACTCTGCCATAGGCTGACTGCTCTGTCTTGATTACAAAGCAGACCAGCAGAAAGCCAAGGTAGAGTATACTCTAAAAAATGCCAGAACCTAACAAGAACTCAATATACTCACCCCAAACCAGAAGTGACTCAGCACAGACTACAACACAGTTGTACAACTGCATTCTGTAAGCAGTTACAAATCTGCACAGCAAGGGGGCACAGCCTGAGGCAGCCTCTAATATACACAGTGGGGGGGCTATGCCTGGGGCAATAGAACTTTTGCAGCCCGGCTGTGTTTCCCTGGGCAAGGACACTTCTGGTCCCTGTGGGGCTATTTGCTGGTCAGCCTCTAATACCCACAGCCCCACAGCAGGCTTTGGCAGGGGATAGTGACACTTTCACTGCTCAGCTTCTAGCCCCAGGGCAGTCGTTAACCCACTCAGCAGTGTTCTTCACAGGGCATTTCTGCAACTGGGCCATGCATGCCTGAGTTACTTCCAGTGGAAAATTCTTTCCCAGAGTACTCCTGTACTTCACTGCTCTTTGTAGCTAGTTGGCAGGACAGGTACCCATCCATACACTTATCCCTCTTCTGCAGAGGAAGCTAGCAACATACTGGCCCTGAAGGCAGACCCTACAGGCTTTAACAAAATGAGTAAAAAAATCAAAAGGACAATCGATAGCTTCTATAGAGAAAGAGGGAAGGTTTTCAACCCCAAGGAGACTAATAACAGACGTCACCATACAATTGTTGGTCCCCAACCCACAAATCTCTCCTAAAAGAGACTATTAAAAATCTTAAAAGAGAGCTAGAAGAAAAATGGGGAAAGGAAAGAGAAACTATGCAAGAGAATAACAACTTCCTGAAATGTGAATTGGAAAAGGTAAACAACTCCCAAGAAGTGCAGGGAAACAGAATTTGTGAATTTGAAAAGGGAAAAAAATTCCCAGGAAAGTAAGATTTGTGAATTGGAAAAAGAAAATAACTCACTAAAAAAAAAAATTAATGAAATGGAAAAAAAAAATTCCATAGAGCAAAACAACTCATTTAAAAACTCAACTGGACATGTACAAAAAGAAGTTAAAAAAAAAAGTTAACGAAGAAAATAATTCAATAAATATCAGAATTGAAGAAAGAGACATGAATGATTCATTGAGACATCAAGAATCAGTCAAGAAAAACCAAAGGGGAAAAAAAAAGAAAAAGAAAAATTAGAAAAAAATGTTCAATATCTGCTTGGAAAAACAACAGACCTGGAAAATCAATCTAGGAGAGATAATCAGAGGATTATTGGACTTCCCGAAAATTATGATAAAAAAAAAGAGCCTAGATACTATTTTACAGGAAATCATCAAAGAGAACTGTCCAGATAATAGAACCAGAAGATAAAATAGGCATTGAAAGATTTCATCGAAAACCTTCTGAAAAAGACTCTAAAACAAAAATGCCAAGGAATATTGTGGCCAAATTTCAGAACTATCAGACTAAGGAAAAAATATTGCAAGCAGCCAGGAAAAAACAATTCATATACTGAGGTGCCACAATAAGGGTCACTCAAGATCTGGCTGCCTCCACATTAAAGGATTGAAAGGCCTGGAATCTGGTATTCTGAAAGGCAAAAAAGAATAAACTATCCAGCTAAGCTAAGCATTTTCTTCCAAGGAAGAAAATGGACATTCAATGAAACAGAGGAATTCCATTTGTTTCTAAGGAAAAAAACAGGTCTAAACAAAAAATTTGATCTCCAACCATAGGACTCAAGAAAGCAGAAAAAAGGAAAAGGAATTCTTGAGAACTGTATTTATGCTGTGGATATACATGAAGACCACATGTATAATTTGATTTTATTAATATAACATGAAAAGGGAAGTAGAAATGGAAAGAGGATAGTGTCAGAAAAAGGAAAAAGGAGAGATAAAAAGAGGGGGAATACATCCCACAATGAGGCAAAGGAAACCTATCATATCTGAGGAAACTTAGAGGTGGGGGGCATTGTGTGAATATTACTCTCATTGGAGTTGGCTCAAAGAAAAAATAATTGACATATTTGTTCTACAGAGAATCTTCTCTCACCTCATTAAAAAGTGGGAAAGGAAAAGGGAAAAGGAAAGAGTAATAAGGAAAGGGTACAAGAAAGTGGATGGGATTCAAAGGGAAGAAGGAGGGATCCTAAAGAAGGAGAACTATGTGATGCAAGTGGGGCCCATAAGTTTAATACTGGAGAAGGGGGGCAAGAAAAAGAAAAGCATAATCTGGGGATATTATGATGGTAGAAAATACAGAATTAGTAATTTTAACTGTAAATGTGAATGGGATGAACTGTCCCATAAAGCAGAGGCAGATAGCAGACTAGATTAAAAGTCAGAACCCTACAATATGTTGTTAACAGGAAACACATTTAAAGCAGGGAGATACATACAGAGTAAAGGTAAAAGGCTGAAGCAGAATCTATTAAGCTTCAGGTGAAGTCAAAAAAGCAAGGTTAGCCATCCCTATCGCAGATCAAACAAACGTAAATATTGATCTAATTAAAAGAGATAAGGAAGGAAACTATATCTTGCTAAAAGGTACTATAGAAAATGAAGCAATATCAATACTAAACATATATGCACCAAGTGGTATAGCATCTAACTTCCTAAAAGAGAAGTAAAGATAGTTGCAAGAAGCAATAGATAGCAAAACTATAATAGTAGGAGATCTCAATCTTGCACTCTCAGAATTAGATAAATCAAACACAAAACAAATAAGAAAGAAATTAAAGAGGTAAATAAAATATTAGAAAAATTAGATATGATAGATATTCGGAGAAAACTGAATGGTGACAGAAAGAAATATACTTTCTTCTCAGCAGTTCATAGAACCTATACAAAAATCAATCATATATTAGGACATAAAGGCCTCAAATTTAAATGCAGGAAGGCAGAAATAGTAAATGCTTTCTTTTTATATCATGGTGCAATAAAAACTACATTCAACAAAATGTTAGGGGTAAATAGAGCAAAAAGTAATTGGAAACTAAATAATCTCATTTTAAAGAATGATTTGGGTGAAACAGTAAATCATAGACACAATTAATAATTTCACTCAAGATAATGACAATGATAAGACATCATACCAAATTTTGTGGGATGTAGCCAAAAGAGTTATAAGGGGAAATTTTATGCCTTTAGAGGCTTATTTGAATACAATGGAGAAAGAGAAGTTCAATGAATTGGGCTTGCAACTTAAAAAGCTAGAAAAAGACCAAATTAAAACCACCCAATCAAATACTAAATTTGAAATTCTAAAATTAAAAGGAAAAATTAATAATATTGAAAGTAAAAAAAAAAACTATTGAACTATTAAATAAAACTAATAGTTTGTTTTATGAAAAAAAAACCCAATAAAATAGATAAATCTTTGGTAAATCTGATTAGAAAAAAGGAAAGAGGAAAATCAAATTGTTAGTCTTAAAAATGAAAAGGGGGAACATTCCACCACTGAAGAAGAAATTAAAGCAATAATATAGAGTTCCTTTGCCCAACTTTATGCCAATAAATTTGATAACCTAAGTGAAATGGATGACTACCTCCAAAATATAGACTTACCAGATTAACAGAGGAGGAAGTAAATTGCTTAAATAATCCCATTTCAGAAAAAGAAATAGAACAAGCTATTAATCAACTCCCTAAGAAAAAAAATCCCTAGGACCAGATGGATTTACATGTGAATTCTACCAAACATTTAAAGAACAATTAGCCCAATGCTATATAAACTATTTGAAAAAATATGGAAAGAAGTACTCCTACCAAATTCCTATTATGACACAGACTGTTATGACCGCATATTTTAAAATCAGCTGGAGTCAGGAATTCAGGTTAAGGGAAAACCTTCAATCTTTATTCTCAGTAGAGGTGAAGAAGGACTGGAGGTGAAGGGGGATAGGAGGTGAAGGGGAGATCGTGATAGCAATGTGTGCAGCTAAATCAAGAAGCCAACCAGAGAAAAAGCCAGCTAGCTGTCTCTTTTTGCTCCTCTCTCCACCCCTCTACCTCCACCCACCAAAATCATCATTTCCTATACAACACATCAGGACTTGCACAAAGAGTGGGCGGGGGCCATTCTTTCTCCAAGCATATATATTAATAGAGTATGGTCCAATTACTATTTAGCCTCATGTGCTTGGGACCTCAGTGCATCAACTAGAGCTTCAGCCCATTACATCTCCTGCTTTCTTTTGTTTTAGAACACAGGTGGTCATGCCATCCCTGATGCCTCAGGGAGGTCAGAGCCCTAAGGGGAGGTGATCACACCCTCCCTGACTTCTCAGGAAAGGAGGTGAAAACACTGAAAAGGAGGTGATCACGAACCCCCTGACTTCTCAGGAAGGGAGGTGAAAACACTAAAAAGAGATGATCACGCCTTCCCTGACATCTCAGGAAGGAGTTGAAAAGCACCAAAGGGAAGTGGGTGTTGCTAGTGGGTTTCTGGGCTGAAGAGTCTTATTATGCACAAACCCATCAGCATGGGAAGTATTACACAAGCACAAAGCAATAACATAGAGGCTATTAGTGATAACACTACCCTCAGTCAGTGCAGGTTTGGTGTGGTGTAACAAACATGAATTGTACATGCAAGTAGTGGAATAGCAAACAATATAAATCAACATGGTGTTGTAAAAGATTGCCAGAAGTCCTAGAAGGAGGCATGTAAGCAACAGTGACACATATGCCTTCTTCAGCAGCCAAGAGATAGTCCAAAACTAATCTATTTCCATTGCTTCACATATCAGGTAATCCAATGATCCCCCCAAGTTTTCAAAGTCCTGCAAAAGTCTTTTTATGTGTTAGGGAATCCAATGATTCCAGCAGATTTTGAAATCCTGTAACAGTCTTACCATTTCTCAGAGAATCCAATGATTCCTGAGGGTTTTCAAGACCTATGTCTCAGAGAATCTGATGATACTTGAGGGTTTTCAAGTCCTACAACAATCTTATATCTCAGAGAATCCAATGATTCCTGAGGGTTTTCAAGTCCAACAATTTTTGATGTCCATGAGTCAAACGCCATAACTGCCATGCTCTTTCAGTGATGAGCACAATCAGCAACAGAACCACTTGATATTTCTTGGGTCTTCTCCTTCGTTTCAAGGGCCTGCTCCATCTCTCTGCAATGGACAAGGCAAATACGGCTTGTTGGCACCCATCTGATTCCATCTCCACCTGCAGAGTTACAAGCAAACCCTCTCTCCCAAGCAGTTAGCCTATCTGCTCCCTTCCATTCACCACTTTTTGGGTCTCTCCACATCACCTGGCGATTATCTAAAGATAGTGGAGCTGCTCGCACTGGACACTGACCTTCTGGCGGGTTATAAAACCTGTCAGCCGGAGCCAGTGCATCTTTGTCAAAAATCAAGAAATTAATAGTATAAAGGGTTAGATTTAGAAGTTCTCTAGGGTTACCTGTGGCTCCCCCTTTCTTTGGTTTTTGGAGGAGCATCTTAATGTCTGTTTTTCTCCTCTCTACTATTGCCTGTCCTTGAGGATTAAAAAGAATGCCAGTGGTTTGTAAAATCTTATACTGTGCACAAAAGTGTGCAAAATGTTTGGAAGTATATGCAGGACCATTGTCTGTCATTATTGCTTGTGGCACACCCATCTATCACAACGTGGATAAAAGACAGATGACCAAAAGATTTATAATGGTTCACATCTATATGCCAGATTTCATTGGGTCTCAAACCATGAGGGTTCTTCCCTGAAGGCAGTGTAGGAGAGAGGAAAGGAAGGCAAGCCGTACGGGCTTTTACTATGCTCCTAGCTTCCTCTCTTGTTATTCCAAATTGTAAACATAAAGCTCAAGCAGTCTTATGATTTTTAGAATGAGATGCCTGGGCTTCTTGGAATAAAGGGGTATTGACCAACATAGTTAAAGGCTATCTGTCTTTGAATTGATAAAAGGGGATTAGAAGTCATAGAGAATGGACATGTAATATATAGATCTTACCTGGATGCTTTCTCAGTTGCTCTTAAAGTCTCTTAAAGAACTGATATATATTAGAGGCTGCAAATTTTATTTGGGCTGTGGCAATTCTTTGTACACATCTACTGAATAGGCCAAATCAGATATTATATTTATGTCTTGATAATTTAAGAGCAGAATGATTGCATAAATTATTCTGTTGAGTGGATGAAAAGGAATTTCTATTTTTATAATTAAATCTTGAGAGTATACAGCACAAATATTATGTTTGGATGCATCTGTACGAAAATAGTTGGTCCTTTAAGAGGAATTTTAAAACTTTTTCAAGAATTACACCAATTATGTAATAGTTCTTTTGGAGACCCTTGTGTAAAATTTGACCTATTATTTAAAAAATTTCCACCTGGGATGGTCTCACAGCACACATTAATTTGTTTATTGGTATAAAAGGTGTATATCTTGTCAGGTCTTGTCCCAGATAATTGTACTGCTCCCTTAATGGCCTTTAATAAAATTCTAGCCACAAGCACTGGGTAAGGAGTAAGGCTTTGTTCAGGTTGTGCTGGGAGGTTCACCTCACTCTATCACATTGTCTCCTTGATGAAAGACTGTGTATGGGTGCCTCTTGTGTGGCAAAAACTGATATTTCCAAAGGTTTTTGAGTGACTCTTTCAACCACATTGGATAAAGCCCGTTCAACTTTTCTCAAAGCCTCTTGAACTTCTGTTGTAAGTTGGCGTGGTGAATTTAAAGCACTGTCTCCACTTAAAATGTCATATAACGGTTGCAATTGATAGGTAGTCAGGCCTAACACTGGTCGCATCCATTGGATATCTCCTAACAATTTCTGAAAATCATTCAAGGTGTTTAGCTTCTCTGTTCTTAAGGACAGTTTTTGTACTGTAAGCACCTTAGGGTATACTTCATATCCTAAATATTGAAAAGGAGCATGTCTTTGAATTTTTTCTGCAGCTATGTACAATTTGTAATTCTTTAGTGTTTCTATGGTCTTTTGTAGACATGCCTCTAACATTTGTTCCTCAGGTGCACATCCCAAAATGTCATCCATGTAATGTAATAGCATAACTTTTGGGAAATGCTTTTCTTACTAGAGCAAAAGCAGCAGCAACATACATTTGACACATAGTGGGGCTGTTTTTCATTCCCTGTGGCAAAACTGTCCATTCATATCTTTTATAAGGCTCAGCTAAGTTAACGCTGGGCACTGAAAAGGCAAATCTTTTCATATCCTCCTTATACAGAGGGATAGAAGAGAAATAATTCTTAATATCTGTGACCCAAAGAGGCAATTGAGTAGGAGATTGAAGTCCAGGCTGAAGAGTTCCCATAGTTTCCATCTGTTTATTCACCTTTCTTAAATCTGTCAACATCTTCCATTTTCCAGATTTCTTTTTTACAACAAACACTGGGGAATTCCAAGGACTTAGAGAAGGTTTTAAGTGTCCTTGGTCAAGCTGCTCCTGTACTATATCTAATAAGGCCTGAATTTTATTGCTATCTAAGGACCACTGTTCTCTCCACACTAGTGTATCCATTTTCCGATAGGAACAGGTGAAAGTGTTGGCAGGCCTTCAATAGCAGCCCTGCTTAAAAAAAACAGAAGTACTCATTTTTAACCCTAATTGCTGTAAAACGTCTCTTTCCCACACATTGATGGGGATTTTTTCAACTATAAAAGGAGTAAAAACTCCTATTTTGCCTTCAGAAGTCCATCTAATAGGGGCAGCACTAACTTCAGCTGCTATTGATCCTCCTACTCCAGACATGTAGGTATCTGCTTTAATCTTTGGCCAGTGATTAGGCCAATTGGCACCTCTAATGACTGTATAATCTGCACCTGTGTCTACCAATCCTTGTAATGGTAGGCCATTTATATAGATCGTGAGCGTAGGTCAGTCAGCTGTTATAGCTGCTGTCCGGTATATTTCTGAACTTTGTGGTCTGGAGTCAGAATCTGGGTGACTATCACCAGGTTGCTTATTAGAATTCTGTATGAGTAAACCTGATGCCACTATTTCTCCTGGGTGATAAGTCACACATTGTTTGCCTATATTAGTGACTGGGATATTATCTACACATTCCCCAGTTTCCCATATCAGTGTGTGGATGGACACTGTTTTGTACATATAAAAAGGAGGTGAAATTGTCAAGCCTACTGTGCCTGGAGGCAAGGGATCCATACGCTGGAGGGGAAGAGATTTCACCTCTCCATGCGGTATCTCAGTTGTCCCAACTGCATACCACTCTATTCTCCCTAATTGTAATCCCTTTCTCCCATCAGGTTGCTTCCTAGATGATTTATTGTGTAATTCCTTTCTCCCATCATATGGCTTCCTGGCTGATTGGTCATGTCTAGGTATTGGACTTCTAGGCCCTCTCTGGGTGAACCATTGGCTGCCATCATGCCCCAAGTGTTTTTTTTTTTTTTTTTTTTTTTTTTTTTTTTTGCCTGGGGCCTTGAGGCTGGGACCCTCATCCCGTTTCCCTGAATCTGTCTACATTCTGAGGCCCAATGGAAGCTTCTGTTGCATTTTAGACATGGGGATTTGGTTCTTGTTCTCCACTTTGTTTTCTCATTCTGTCTCTATACCAACATTGAGCTTTTAAATGCCCTACTTTACCACACTGAAAGCATTGACAAGTCTCTCTGGAAGTCCTTTGCCAGAAGGGACCCTGTCTTCCCATGTTGGGATCTTGGGAAGTCTACATCATAGCCTGGGTATAAAAGGCATTTGTGTCCACTGTGGCACAGTGTCTTTTGAGCTCCTCTAAAGGAGCATCCTTGCGCAGTCCTAGTATAATTCTTCTGCAAACCTCATTAGCATTTTCCTTAGCAAGTTGCCTTATCAAAATGTCTGTTACTGCTTTTTCCCCATTAGTTCTTGTGATAGCTGTCTGAAAACATCCCACAAGGTCAACAAAGGGTTCATTTGGCCCTTGTGTTATTTTTGTGAAGGCTTCACCCTTGTCATCTTTATTGTGGAGAGAAGCTCATGCTTTGATTGCATTAGCAGCAATTTGCTCATATGCTGCTATGGAATAATTAATCTATATTGCAACGTCTGCATAGGAACCTATACCTGTTAGCAGGTCACAGGTGATTGCAGCATAAACTGCACTTTGACTATTTTGTTGGGTTTGTATCCTACAGAGCTCACTGTATTCAGAAAGCCACAAGTAGTTTTGTCCAGGTTCTAGGCATACCCTTGCTATAGATTTCCAGTCATTCGGGGTCAAGATTTCAAAAGCCAAATTCTGTAATAACATCTTAACATAAGCTGTTGTAGCCCCATAAAGAGTGCAAGTCTTTTTCAGGTCTTTGAGGATTTCTATATCAAAAGGAGTATATTTTTTACTTTCTTGACCTGAAGAATTAAATTTTTGAATTACAGGAAAAATGTGATGTTGAAGTTCTGTTACATCTCTCCCTTACACTTTGGCCTTAATTAGTCTCTTTTGCAATCTAGTCATAGGAGTGGCTGGATGCTGGAGGGGAGGTGCTGGTGCTGTCACTGCCCCCCCCACTCCTCCTCCCCCCTCCATCCCAGAGGGTGGAGTTGACAGAAGAGAGTCAATTACCTGCTCCTTAGGTGGGGGTGAAGCTGCCTCAGGTTTACCACACCCTTAGGCCTCATTTAAGTCTCCATGCCCTATGGGGATATGGTCATTAATCTGTTCATTGTCTTCTTCCTTTATCTCAGACTTCCCATTTGGCTATTTCTTGAGTTTTTTTTTATTTCTTCTATAAATCATAGGGTTCTTTAAGGCCAACTGTTATTATATTGAATAAATAGAATGCCTTGATGGAAACTGAATAGACCCTTTTTATTGTAATATGGAGGTGTTCCCAATTAATGTCCAATTATCTTGAGAATTTTTTTCCTCTAAGAACCAAGGGGAGGTGTATTTTTATGTACCCAGAAGTCTAGCTATCTGTTCCCAAGTTATAAGTAGCCCTTGGTCTTCTATCAGCTTAAGCATGCTTTCTATAGTGCCACTCCTGGATGGAGTTGAGCGGGTTGCGGGGGAGATGGAGAATGTTTAGCTAGCATCTGTCCCATTTCAGCCAAAAAAAGGTTACTGGTTTAGTCTTTAAGAAAATAAGTTCGGGCGGAGCCAAGATGGCGGAGAAGACACACGCGACTTTCTAAGCTCTTCTCTTACCCTCTTTAACAATATTATATCGATCCTCAAAAATAGTCTTGACTGCTACAATTTGTAAAGATAAGAAGTAGAACAACTCACCGGCCGAAGAAAATCTGCAGTCTCGCCAAAAAGGTTGGTTCTGGGCCAGGGGAGATCGCAGACAGAGAGAAAATGAGGTTCCGAGGAGGGTTCAAACCAAGGGTGAAGGCACAGATCCAAAAAGGCAGCCAAACCGCAGTACGGGCTTTTCCTTTGGGGAGTTGTGATCCCACAGCAGGAGGACGCAGCCGGTTACCTCCCAATCTTTCCCAGTGGAGAGCCCGGTTGGGGCCTAGAGCTTTTCCAGGGCTGATTTGCATTGGGAGAGAATCGGAGTTCCGGGCGGTCGGTCCGGGTCTTTGGGGTCGCGGTCTGTGGTTCGGCTTTCGGGTCTGTGGTCTGCAGTCATTAATACCAGTCCCAAAGAGGCTCCAGCCTGGGGCAGGACACTTTCACCCCTTAGTTCTAGCCGGGCAATCCTAATCCACTCAGCCCTATTAAGCAGTTTGATAGCCAGCCAGTGCCCAATCCACTCCTGTTGGGGAAGGAAAACTCACCAGAGCACCCATACCGGAGCCGGAAACGGTTTAACCTTTCCCTCCTGAGGAAGCTGGTAACCCCTTTGCCTAGAGACCTACCCCAAAGGTTTTAAAACATGAAAAAAGATGAAAAGAAGATCGACAGCTTCATGCAGAAAAGAGCAGGTCAGCAAACCTGAAGAAACCTCAAACAGCAAAATGCATCAGATTCCCCTTTACGTAATGCTCTCAAGAAGAACCATTAAAAGTCCAAAAGAGAGTTGAAGATAAATGGGGGGAAAGAGGCCTTACAAGAGAGCAACAACTTCCGAAAAAATTGAAAAATAAAGAATTCACTAGAAAGTAGGATTTGGAATTGGAAAAGACAAAGAACTCGAAGAAAGTAGGACCTGAATTGAAAGACAAAGAAAGAAGAAAGTAGGATCTTGGGAATTGAAAAAAAATAATTACTAAAAAAAAAATTAGTAAAGGAAAAATCCACAGACCAAACAAATACAATCAAAAACCAATTGGAATATAAGAAAAAGGGCTAATGAAGAAAAAAATTTTTAAAAATTAGAACTGAAAAAATTGAAACTAATGATTCATTGAGACAGCAAGAATCAGCAACAAAACAAAAAAATGACAAACTGGAAAAACATGAATTACTACTTCAAACGAAATTGGAAAATAGATCTAGGAGAGAAATCTGAGGATTATTGGATTTGAAAACATGATGAAAAAAAGAGCCTAATACTTTTTAAAGAAATCATCAAAGAGAACTGCCCAGATGTAATAGAACGAAGGTAAAATAGGATTGAAAGAATTCATCAACCCTTCTGAAAGAAACCCAAAAATAAAAACCCAGAAATTGTGGCAAAATTTCAGAACTACGATTAAGGAAAAAAACAAGCAGCCAAAACCATTTAAAACTGAGGTGCCAATAAGGATCACCCAAGATCTGGGCTGTAATTAAAGGAAAGAACCTAATATGATATTCAAAGGCACAAGAACTTGAGATGCAGCCAAGAAAAACTACCCAGCTAAGCTGAGCATTTTCCCAGGGAAGAAGATGGAATTTAATGAAACAAATGAACCCCATTTGTTTCTGAAGAAAAACCAGAAAAACAAAAATTTGATTCCAAGAATAGAACCAAGAGATGCAGAAAATAAAATAACCTTGAGAATTGATTTGTTGTGGATATACAAAAAGAATACATGTATAATTTGATGAATTGAATAAATAAAAAGGGAAGTGAATGAAAAATATAAAAAGGTGGGAAGGAGGAAAAAGAGGAAACCACACCCACAAAGAGGTAAGGAAACTTATCAATCGGGAATTTAGAGGGGGAGGAACATTGTGTGAATCTTACTCCCATCAGAGTTGGCTAAAGAAAAAATAATTAATTTTTTAGAGAAAATTCTCCTGCCCCCATTAAAACGGGGGAAAAAGGAAAAGAAAAGAGTAATAGGGGGGGGAAAGACCAAAGGGGGAGGGAGGATTATAAAGAGGGATAAGATCGGAACAAGAGGGGACATGTTTAAAAGGGGAAAGAGGGTTGGGGACAAGAATGAAAGCCAATCTGGGGTTAGGATGGCAGGAAAACAGATTTAGTAATTCAACCGAAATGTGAATGGAAACTCCCCATAAAGAGGAGGCAGATAAGACTGGATGGTCAGAACGCCAATATGTTTACAAGAAACACATTTAAAGAGGGGATAATAAGACAAAGGTAAAAGGCTGAGAAAATCCATTATCTTTTGAAAAAAAGAGGGGAAATCCTTATCCCAGATCCAAAAGAAAATTGATCTAACAAAAGAGAAAGGAAGGAAACTACATCCTGCTAAAGGGAGATAAAAACGAAGCAATATCAATATTAAAAATATATGCACCAATGGTATCCCAACTTCCAAAGGAGAATTAAGAGGTTGAAGAAGAAATAGACAAAAAACTGTAATAGTGGAGATCCCAACCTTGACCTCAGAATTAGACAACCAAACCACAAACAAATAAGAAAGAAATTAAAGAAGTAAATAGAATATTAGAAAAATTAGGTATGTTGGATCTTGGAGAAAATTGAATGGAGATAAAGGAATATATTTTCTTCTCAGCAGTTCATGGAACCATTAAAATTGACCATATTTAGGGACATAAAGACCTAAAATTAAATGCAAGAAAGCAGAAATAGTAAAATGCTTTCTTTGGGATCATGATGCAAAAAAACCATTAAAAAAAAGTTAGGGGAAATAGACGAAAAGTAATTGAAACAAAAAATTATCTTAAAGAATGATTTGGGGAAGAAAATTATAGATACAATTAATAATTTCACAAGATAAATACAATGATGAGACATCAACCAAAATTTGGGATGCACAAAGGGAATAAGAGGGAATTTTATATCCTTGAGGTTACTTGAATAAACAGAGAAAGAAAAGATTAATGAATTTTGAACTAAAAAAAAAAAGACCAAATTAAACCCCCAATCAAATACTAAATTGGAAATTTAAAATTAAAAGGGAGAAATTAAAAATTAAAGTAAAAAAACATTGAACTAATTAATAAAATAAGAGTTTTCATGAAAAACAATAAAATAGATAAGCCTTTTAATTAGAAAAGGAGGGAGGAAATGAAATTAGTATCTTAAAAAATGAAAAGGGAGAACTTCCACCAATAAAAAATTAGAGAAATAATGAGTTATTTTGCTCAACTTTTGTCAATAAATCTTGATAACCAAGGAAATGGATGACTACCCCAAAATATAGACTTCCCAGACTAAAGAGGAGGAAGTAAATTTTTTGAATAGTCCCATTTCAGAAAAAAGAAAAGAACAGGAATTAAAAATCCCCAAAGAAAAATACCAGGACCAGAATAGATTTAATTGAATTTACCAAAATTTAAAGAACAATTCCCAATGCTATATAAATTATTTGATAAAAATAGGAAATGAAGGATCCTACCAAATTCTTCATGACAAAATGGTATGATACCAAACCAGGTAGGCTGAAAACAGAGAAAGAAAAATTATAGACCAACTCCTAATGAATATTGATGCAAAACTTAAAAAGAATTAGCAAAAAACTACAGAAAATATCTCCAAGATAATACACTATGATCAAGTAGGATTTTACCAGGAATGATTCAATATTAGGAAACATCAAATAATTGGCCATTTAATAACCAAATTAAAAAAACCATATGATCATCCAAAGATGAAAAAGATTTGATAAAATCCAACATCCATTCCAAAAACCTTGAGAAATAGGAAAAATGGACTTTTCCTTAAAATAATGAGCATCTATTTAAAAACCATCAGTGAATATATGTAATGGAGAAACCAAATTCCAATAAGATCTGGAGTCAAACAATTTAATATTACCATTTAATATTGTATTAGAAAGCTAGCTATAAATAAGAGCTGAGAAAGAGATTAAAAGAATAAGAATAGGAAAGGGAAGCCAATTATCACTCTTTGCCGATGACATGAATACTTAGAGAACCCCAGAGATTCTGCTAAAAAGATTGAAATAATCCACAACTTTAGCAAAGTTGTTTTATAAAATAAACCCAAAGCATAGACTTTATATACTAACAAATAAAGTCAGAGTTACAAAAAGAAATTCCATTTAAAGTAACTACTGATAATATAAAAATTTAGGAATCTATCCGCAAGGGAAAATCGGAACTTTTATGAGCAAAATTAAGACCACTTTCACACAAATTAAGTCTGATCTAACCAATTGAAAATATTAAATGTTTTGGATAGGGCAAAAATAATAAAGATGAAAATTAATTTAAATAATCTATTTATTTAGCCATACCAATCAGATCCCAAAACTATTTTAATGACCTGAAAAAATAAAACAAAGTTCATGTGGAAAACAAAACAAGAATTTCAAGGGAATTAATGAAAAAAAATCAAATGAGGTTGTGTACCAGATCTAAAATTTTAATTATAGAGCAGCATTACCAAAACCATTTATTGGCTAAGGAAAGATTAGGATCAGTGGAATAGAATCAAGGATAAAAACACAACAAAATAAACCTAGTCTTTGAAAACCCAAAGATCCCAATTTTGGATAAGAACTTACTGTTTGATAAAAATTGTAAAAATTGGAAACAATATAGAAACTAGGATTGATCCATACTTAACGCCGACACCAAGATAATCAAATGGCAGACCTAGGCATAAAGAATGAAATTATTAATAAATTAGAGGAACAGGATAGTTTAATTTCAGACCTGTGGAAGGGAAGGTCTTTTATAAAAAGAACTAGAGATCATTACTGATCACAAAATAAAAACCCTGATTATAAAAAACTGAAAAGTTTTGTACAAACAAAACAATGAGACAAGATTGAAGGGAAGAAAAACTAAAATTTTTACAGTCAAAGGTTCTGATAAACCCCATCCAAAAAATATAGAGAATTAACCTAATTTATAAAAAGCGCCATTCTCCAATTGAAAACAGGATATGAAAGAAATTTTATAAGAAATTGAAACACTAAATGAAAAAGTCCAAGTCATTAATCAAGAAATGCAAAAAGACAACTCAAGAACCACCACACCTTTGATTGGCTAAGATGAAAAAATAATGATGATTGTTGAGGGGATGGGGAAAACTGGGACTTGATGCATTGTTGGTGGAGTTTGAAGAACCAACCATTTTGGAGAGAGTTTGGAACTATGCTCAAAAAGTTATCAAACTGTGCATACCCTTTGATCCGTAGTTTATTACTGGGATTATATCCCGAGATTATAAAGAAGGGAAAGGGACCTTATGTGAGAATGTTTGTGGCAGCCCCTTTTTATGGCAAAATTGGAAACTGAATGGATGTCCATCAGTTGGAGAATGGCTGAATAAATTGTGGTATATGAAAATTATGGAATATTACTGTTCTGTAAGAAATGACCAACAGGATGATTTCAGAAAGGCCTGGAGAGACTTACATGAACTGATGCTGAGTGAAATGAGCAGGACCAGGAGATCATTTATACCAACAATACTATATGATGACCAGTTCTGATGGATCAGGCCCTCCTCAGCACCGAGATCAACCAAATCATTTCTAATGGAGCAGTAATGAACTGAAATAGCTATGCCCAGAAAAAGAACTGAGGGAGATGACTAAAAACCATTACATTGAATTCCCAATCCCTATATTCATGCACACCTGCATTTTTGATTTCCTTCACAAGCTAATTGTACAATATTTCAGAGTCTGATTCTTTTTCTACAGCAAAATAACATTTTGGTCAGGTAAAAAAAAAAATAAGTTCCCTGTTTGTCTATTATACTCACCTAAGTTCCTGGTCACCAGAGACTTCTTCAGTGAAAGTAGGGTCCTTGGTTCCCACGCTTGGGCACCAAATGTGATGACTGCGTGTTTTAAAATCAGCCGGAGTCAGGAATTCAGGTTAAGGGAAAATCTTCAAACTTTATTCTCAGTAGAGGTGAAGAAGGATTGGAGGTGAAGGGGAGATCCCAATAGCAATGTGTGCAGCTGCATCAAGAAGCCAGCCAGCCTTCTCTTTTCGCTCCTCTCTCTGTCCCTCTGCCTCCACCCACCAAAATCGTCATTCCCTACACAACACATCAGGAGTTGCACAAAGAGTGGGTGGGGGCCATTCTTTCTTCAAGCATATATATTAATAGAATATGGTCCAATTACTATTTAGCCTCATGTGCTTGGGACCTCAGTGCATTAACTTGAGCTTCAGCCAATAACAACAGACATGTTACTGATACCTAAAAAAGGCAGGTTGAAAACAGCGAAAGAAAATTATAGACCAATCTCCCCAGTGAATATTGATGGTAAAATCTTAAATGAGATATTAACAAAAAGAGTGCAGAAAATCATCCCCAGGATAATACATCATGATCAAGTAGGATTTATACCAGGAATGCATGGCTGGTTCAATATTAGGAAAACTACTAGTATAATTGACCACAGTAATAACCAAATTAACAAAAACCATATTCTCATCTCAATAGATGCAGAAAAAGCATTTGGTAAAATTCAACATCCATTCCTATTAAAAACATTTGAGAGTATAGGAATAAATGGTCTTTTCCTTAAAATAATTAATAGCATCTATTTAAAACCATCAGTAAGCATCATACGTGATGGGGATAAACTGGAACCATTCCCAATAAGATCAGGAGTGAAACAAGGTTGCCCACTATCACCATTACTATTCAATATTGTCTCAGCAATGCTAGTTTTGGCAATAAGAGCTGAAAAAGAAATTAAAGGATTTAGAGTAGCTAATGAGGAAACCAAATTATCACTCTTTGCTGATGACAGGATCATATACTTAGAAAACCCCAGAAATTCTACTAAAATGCTATTAGAAATAATCCACATTTTTAGCAAAGTTGCAAGATACAAAATAAACCCACATAAGTCATCAGCATTCTTATATATCACCATCAAAATCCAACAGTTAGAGTTACAAAGAGAAATTCCATTTAAAGTAACTACTGATAGTATAAAATATTTAGGAATCTATCTGCCAAGGGAAAATCAGAAACTATATGTGCAAAACTACAAAACATTTTCCATGCAAATAAAGTCAGATCTAACCAATTGGAAAAGTATTAAATGTTCTTGGATTGAGTGAGCAAATATATTAAAGATGACAATACTACCTAAACTATTTTATTTATTTAGTGCTGTACCAATCAGACTCCCAAAAAAAACTATTTTAATGACCTAGATAAAAGAACAACAAAGTTCATATGGAAAAACAAAAGGTCATGAATCTCAAGGGAATTAATGAAAAAAGAATCAATTGAAGGTGGCCTAGCTGTACAAGATCTAAAATTATATTTTAAAGCAGCAATTACCAAAATCATTTGGTATTGGCTAAGATATAGACTAGTTGATAAGTGGAATAGGTTAGGTTCAAAGGACAAAATAGCAAATAAATTTAATAATCTACTGTTTGACAAACTCAAAGTTCCCACTTTTTGGGATAAGAACTCACTATTTGAAAAAAATTGCTGGGAAAATTGGAAATTAGTATGGCAGAAACTAGGCATTGACCCACATTTAACATTGTACACCAAGATAAGGTCAAAATTAGTTCATGACCTCGGCATAACTAATGAGATTATAAATAAATTACACCAAGATAATGTCAAAATGGGTTCATTACCTAGGCATAACTAATGAGATTATAAATAAGTTAGAAGAACATAGGTTAGTTTACCTCTCAAACCTGTGGAAGAGTAAGGAATTTATGACCAATGAAGAACTCTAGTAACATAGGCTAGTAGTGATGTAACAAACAATATGAATCAGCATGAGGAATTATACATATCTATAAGTCCTAGAAGGAGGGTATATTCACCCTACATTCACACCTACACCTCCTTCAGCAGCCAGAGATAGTCCAAAACCAATTTATTGTCCATCACTTCATGTGTCAGGGAATCCAATGATTCCTGCAAATTTTGAAGTCCTGCATCAGTCTCATTAACAATTTTTGATGTTCATGAGTCATGCTTTTTCAGTGGCATGAGTAGTCATCAATGGAACCAATTGATGTTTCTTGGGTTTTTTCCTTTGTTTCAAGAGTTTTCTCCATCTCTGATAGACAAGGCAGATATAGCTTATTGGTACCTATCTGATTCCTTCTCCATCTGTAAAGATACAAGCAAACCCTTTTCACCAAACAGTTATCCTACCTGATCCCTTCAATCACCACTTTCTGCATCTCTCCACATTACCTGGCAATTATCTAAACATAGTGGACTTACTCGCACAGAACACTGCCCTTCTGGAGGATTATAAAACCTGTCTTCCAGACCACTGCATCTTTATATAAAAAAAAACAAACAAACAAAAAACAAAAAACAAAAAACTAATAGTGTAAAGAGCTAGATTTAAAAGTTCTCTTCATTACCTGTGGCTCCCCATTTCTTTTATTTTTGAAGGAATGTCTTGATGTCTCTGTTTCTCCTCCCTACTATTGCCTTTGATGTGTGAAATCTGATACTGTGCACAAAAGTGTGCAAAATGTTTAGAAATATATGCAGATCCATTATCTGTTTATATTGCTTGTGGCACACCCATAATTGCAAAATTTTGTATAAGGAATTCAGTGACCACTCAGCTGTCTCTTTTGCTGCTAGTATTGCAAAAGTAAATCTTGAAAAGGTATCTAATACAACATGGATAAAGGAGAGATGACCAAAAGATTTATAATGGGTCACATTCTTTGCCAAATTTCATTGGGTCTCAAACCACTAGGATTTTTCCATGGAGGAGCATGGGAGCGTGGAAAGGAAGGCAAGTTATACAGGCTTTTATTATGCTTCTAGCTTCCACTTTTCTTTTCCCAAATTGCAAATGTAAAACTCGAGCAGTCTGATGATATTTAGAATGAGATTCTTGGGCTGCCTGAAATAAAGGAGTATTGACCAACATGGGTGGAAGGCTATCTGCTTTTAAATTACCATCAAAAATAGGACCTGGAAGTCCACTATGAGAGTGAATATGTAAGATATAAATCTTACCTGGATGCTTTCTCACTTGCTCTTGAAGTTCCTTAAAGAGCTGATATATATTAGAAGCTAAAAATTTTATTTGGACTATGGCAATTCTTTGTACCACACCTACTGAATAGGCCAAAATAGATATTATATTTATATCTTCTGGATAACAAATAAGAACTAGCATGATTGCTTACAATTCATTCTGCTGAGTGGACTGAAAAGTTCTGAGTACTCTCTTTATAGTTAAGTCATGAAAGTATACAGCACAAATATTATGTTTGTATTCATCTGTAAAGATAGTTGGTCCTTTAAGAGGGACCTTTAAGATAGGTGTAAAATTGGGAGCTGTGGCCAATAAAATTTGCCACTCTGGGATCCTTTCACAGCATACATTAATTTCTGCTTTGGTATAAAATGTGTATCTTGTCAGGTTTTGTCATAGATAATTGTACTGTTCACTTAATGGCCTTTAATAAAATTCTAGTCACAAGCACTAGGAATTAGGCTTTGTTCTGATTTTGCTGGGAGGTTCACTCATTTTATCACAGTCTCTGATGAAGGACTGCTGTAAGTGCCTCTTGTGTAGCAAATACTGATATTTCCAAGGGTTTTTGAGTGACTCTTTCAACCACATTGGATAAAGCCAGTTCAACTTCTCTCAAAGCCTCTTGACCTTCTTCTGTAAGCTGATGTGGTGAGTTTAAAGCACTGTCTCCCCTTAAAATGTCATATAATGGTTGCAATTGATAGGTAGTTAAGCCTAACACTGGACACATCCATTGGATATCTCCTATCAATTTCTGAAAGTCATTTAAGGTGTTTAACTTCTCTGTTCTTAAGGAAAGTTTTTGTACTGTAAGCATCTTAGCATATACTTCATATCCTAAATATTGAGAAGGGGCATGTTTTTGAATTCTTTCTGGAGCTATATGCAATTTGTAGTTTCTTAGTGTTTCTATCATCTTTTGTAGACATGCTTCTAACATTTGTTCCTCAGGTACACATCCCAAGATATCATCCGTGTAATATAATAGCATAATTTTTGGAAATATTTTTCTTATGGAGTTAGAGCAGCAGCAACATACATTTGACATATAGTAGGGCTATTTTTCATTCCCTGTGTAAAAACCTGTCCATTCATATTTACCTAAATTAACACTGGGCATTAAAAAAGCAAATCTTTTCATGCCCTCCTTATCTAGAGGAATAGAATAGAAAAAACAATCCTTAATGTCTATAACCCAAAGAGGCCATTCTCTAGGCAACTGAATAGGGATGGAAGTTTAGTCTGAAGAGTTCCTATAGTTTCCATATGTTCATTTACTTTTCTCAAATCAGTCAACATCTTCCATTTTCTAAAGGGGAATTCCAATGATTTAGAGGTTATAAGTGTCCTTAGTCAAGTTGCTCCCATACTATATCTAATAAGGCCTGACATTTTTCACTTACTGAGAGCCACTTTTCCACCCACACTGGTGTATCAGTTTTCCAATGAATGGGAACAGGTGAGAGTGCAGGCAGGCCTTCAACAGCACCCCCTAAACAATCTAAGTATTCAATTGTAATCCTAACTGCTGTAAAATATCTCTTTCCCACAGATTGATGGGGATTTTTCAACTACAAAATGAGTACAAACTCCTGTTTCACCTTCAAATATGCATCTCAGAGAAGTAGCACTAAGTTTAGCTGCTATTGATCCTCCTGTGCCAGATATATAGGTGTCTGCCTTAATCTTTGGGTAGTAACTGGGCCAGCTTACCCTCTAATGATCTGTGCCTGTATCTACCAACTCTTTCAATGTTATGCCATTTATATAGATAGTGAGCATAGGTTGGTCAGCTGTAACAGCTGCAATCCAGAATATTTCTGGATTCTGTTGCTGGGAGTCAAAATCTGGGCAACTATCACCAGATTGTCTATTAGGAATCTGTATCAGCAAAGCTGATGCTACTGCTTCCCCTGGTTGATATGTCACATATTGTCTAACTGTATTAGTGACTGAAATATTAGCTATACATTCTCCAGTTTCCCAAATCAGCGTATGGATGGACACTGTTTTGTAAGCACTCTCAGGAGGTGAAATGGTCAAGCCTACTGTGTGTGGAGGGAAATGAGATATAGGCTAGACAGGGACAAATTTCATCTCTTTAGGAGATATCTCAATAGTCTCAGCTGCATACAACTCTATTTTCCTCAATTGTAATCTCTTTTCCCCATCAGGTTGTTTCTCATATGATTAATCATGTTGGAGTACTGAACTTCTAAAGATTCTCTGTGTGTAATATCTACTGCCAATATGCCCCAAGTGGTTTTTGCCTTGGGCCCTCTAGCCAAGCCTCACTTCCTATTTCCCTGAGTCAATCTACATTCTTATGCCCAGTGGAAGCCTCTGCTGCATTTTGCACATGGGGTTTTGGGTCTTGTTCTCCAATCCTGTTTTTTTATGCCAACATTGAACTTTCAGATGCCCTACTTTACCACGTTGAAAGCATTGATTAGTCTCTTTGGAAGTCCCTTGCCAAAAGGGACTCTGTCTTCCCATGTTCAGATCTTGTAAAGACTGCATGATAGCCTGTCATAAAAGGTATTTGTGCCCACTGTGGCACAGTGTCTTATGATCCCCTCTAACGGAGCATCCTTGTGTAGTCCTAATATAATTCTTCTACAAACTTCATTAGTGTTTTCTTTAGCAAGTTATCTTATAATTTCTGTTGCCTCATTTTTACCAATAGTTCATATAACAGCTGTTTACAGACGTCCCACTAAATCAGCAAAGGGTTCATTTGGATCTTGTTCTATTTTCATGAAAACTTCCCCTCTATATTGTCTTCCTGGGAGAATGCCCCAATCTTTGACAGCAGCAGAAGCAATTTGCTCATGTCGCTATAGAGTATTTAATCTGTGCTAAAATGTTTGCATATAGACCTAAACCTGCTAGTTGTTCAAAGGAGACTGTTATATTAACTCCAGATTATCAATTTTGTTGGTGTTGTATTATACAGAGTTCACTATACTCAGAATGCCACAACAAGTTTTATCCAGATTCTAAACATGTCATTGCTATCTATTTCCAATCACTGAGGGTTAAAATATCATAAGGCAAATTCTCTAATACCATCTTAATATAAGCCATTGTAGACCCATAAAGAGTGAAAGCATTTTTCAGATCTTTGATAATTTTCAGATTAAAAGGAGTGTATCTTCTTCTTTCTTGACCTGAAGAGTTAAACTCTTCAGCCACAGGATATGCTTCTATTTTCAAATCAAATGTATCCCATTTTTCTTTTTTTTTTCTTTTTATTTAATAGCCTATTATTTACAGGTTATATGTATGGGTAACTTTACAGCATTAACAATTGCCAAACCTCTTGTTCCAATTTTTCACCTTTTACCCCCCCCACACCCTCCCCCAGATGGCAGGATGACCAGTAGATGTTAAATATATTAAAATATAAATTAGATACACAATAAGTATACATGACCAAACCGTTATTTTGCTGTACAAAAAGAATCAGATTCTGAAATATTGTACAATGAGCTTGTGAAGGAAATCAAAAATGCAGGTGGGCATAAATATAGGGATTGGGAATTCAATGTAGTGGTTTTTAGTCATCACCCAGAGTTCTTTCTCTGGGCGTAGTTGGTTCAGTTCATTACTGCTCCATTGGAAATGATTTGGTTGATCTCATTGCTGAGGATGGCCAGGTCCATCAGAATTGATCATCATATAGTATTGTTGTTGAAGTATATAATGATCTCCTGGTCCTACTCATTTCACTCAGCATCAGTTCATGTAAGTCTCTCCAGGCCTTTCTGAAATCATCCTGTTGGTCATTTCTTACAGAACAATAATATTCCATAATATTCATATACCACAATTTATTCAGCCATTCTCCAACTGATGGGCATCCACTCAGTTTCCAGTTTCTAGGCACTACAAAGAGGGCTGCCACAAACATTCGTGCACATACAGGTCCCTTTCCCTTCTTTATGATCTCTTTGGGATATAAGCCCAGTAGTAACACTGCTGGATCAAAGGGTATGCACAGTTTGATAACTTTTTGAGCATAGTTCCAAATTACTCTCCAGAATGGTTGGATTCGTTTACAACTCCACCAACAATGCATCAATGTCCCAGTTTTCCCACATCCCCTCCAACAATCACCATTATTTTTTCCTGTCATCTTAGCCAATCTGACAGGTGTGTAGTGGTATCTTAGAGTTGTCTCAATTTGCAAATGTATCCCATTTTTCATATTTAGCTTTAATTAGAATCTTTTTTAATTGTGTCATAGAGATTGGACCAAGCTGCTTCATGGGTGGGGCTGATGTTGTCACTTCCCCTCCCACTCCTCCTTCTCTTTCCACCCAGAAAGGTGAAATTGAGGGGGGAGGGTCAGGAGATGGGGAATGCCCTTGCTGAGAAGCACCACACTCCTTAATTTCATAAGTACTGTACTTAACTCCTTTCTTGTCTAATTCTTCATACTTTTTAGCTGCTTTGTCAGTATCATTCCCCCTCTTGCTCTTTCTCTTTTTTCCCTATTTTAAAACTTGTGGAATTCCTTAAAGCCAATTTTATTATGTTGTATATATAGAATGTTTCCTTAGGAATTCAATCAGGACCATTATCATTGTAATATTCAATTACTCCCACTAGTTTCCACTTATCTGGCTTTAATTTTTCTTCCTTAGAGAACCAAGGAGACATGGACTCTAATATTTCTAAGAGTCCAATGATCTGCTCCCAAGTTACCAACAAACCTTGCTCCTTTATTAACCTGACTATGCTTGCTACACACTTCCCTTGGGGTGGGGAAGGCTCTTTTCTTAGCATTTGCTCCATTTTAGCTGTAATATGAAATGACTTATTTACTCACCCTATTTCCTGGTCACAGGGACTTCACTGAACTTACGATTGCATCAGTTGAGCTGCTCAGTGTAGGTCCTTACATTCAGAGCCTCAAATTGTAGTGTGCTTCTTTCAGTGCCCCATGTTTAGGGATCCAAAATGTAGTGCCCGGGCTAGCTTTCTGGAGCATCCCGGGACCAGCTTTGGTCTTAGTGGAAGAGTACAGGAAGCACAAGAGCCACCAGGAGGATGGTCAAAGATGAAATGTCCCTATTTCCAGTCCTCTCAGCCCTTGAATACCTCAGTATGATTATGTCATTACAGCACATTAATTATATGTGAACTAGAGAACCATTCCATCACTATGCTAAGTACTACTAAGTGTATGTGAACTAGAGAACCATCATCTCATCAGTCGCACTACATCTACCGTAAGTATCCTTCTTTCAAGTATACTTTTCTCAGAGTTCCCCAATATCTGCTGTCTTCTACAACTAAAAGGACCAATTTGTAGATCCATTTGAGTATGTATGTTGGTAGGAATTTGGAGTAAGAGTAGTTACTGCAAATTGGTTTCAAATCATGTTATCCTGAAAGAGAGAATAAAGAATAGAATGAATAGAATATAGCTGAGACCTTGCTAAGAAACATACAGCCTATAAAGTTATTATATACTCTGTGTATACTGTGTGCAACTGTTGCTGTTTTAAAAGCTCCCTTGTCCATAAGGAGTTTAGAATTGTGGTTCTCAAATGGATCTGAGCACTTATAATTAATCACAGATGGTCCCAGTCATAGTTCCAGGGCCAAGAGGAATGTTAGTATTTGGGGCTCTTGGGAGCAGACAACAAAAGAACATGACCAGTGAAAATTACTATGCTAACAAGGGAGATTTGTCTTTACAAACTTATAAGACAAACAATATGAAAACAACTACAAGCAAAGCCTCAAAATAAAATGCTAATTGAATCTAAGGCCAGAAAGAATTACTAGTAGAGTTAAAGAAAGAGACAAATGGGAGAGTAAAAATTGCAAAAAGAGATGAAAAAGACTGATGAAAATTATGAAAAAATGAAGAATTTATTAAAAGAGAAACAACAAATGATGAGTAATACCTTGCAAAAACAGAACTGGCAAAATACTAAAAGAGGCACCCAGATTCTTTGAAGAAATGGTTTTTACATAGCAGAATTAGCTAAATGGAAAAAGAATTCATTTGAAAAAATCCTTAAAAATTGGGCAAGTGTAAGCTTTAGGGAAACAATAAAATAATGTCAAAAATATGAAAGAAAATAGAATAAAATTTATGATATCAGAAAAATAACACATCTGAAAATAGACTGAAAAAAAATTTAAAACTACTTGGATACCTGAAAGCTATGATTAAAAATATAGCCTAGACATCAGATTTAAAATAATTGCAAATGAAAACTGTTTTATTATTCAAAAATCAGATGATAAAATAAAAATTGAAATACTCCACTGATAACTTTCTAAAAGAGATCCCAAAATGAGAACTCCCAGGAATATTATAGTCAAACTGCTGAGCTCAGGGAATGGGTTCAAAAAGAGAAGAAGAATGTATGTACTCAGCTATAGTGTACCCAAGATAGGATAAAAAAGTAATGAAAGATATTTAGGGGCACCATATATTAATGGAATGGATGAATTGGGAGAGATACTGGTCAAAAGCAAAATATGTTTTTGAAGAGGTAGGATAAAAAGCAAAAGAAAAGGATAACAAAGTAAAATTCAGTTTGCTATGATTATAAATGTGACTAGATTGAGCTAATCCATAGAATAGAATTAGATCTTAGAATGGATTGAAAATCAGAATCCAAACATATATTAAGTATAAGCAAGATACTTAGGATAGGAAAAGACACACACATTATTAAAATGAAAAACTAAAGTGAAAGTGAAAAAAGAGTGGTCACAATCATTATATCAGGAAAACAAAAGCAAAAATAGGCCAAATTGAAAGATAAATTTTGTCAAACATTACAGTAGATTACATGGTATCAAAAATATTTACAGCAATTTTCCCTGAAAAAAGTCTTTATTTCTCAAAAATACAACAAATTGAATCAAATTTTAAAAATAGGAGTCACTTCCCAATTGATAGTCAAAGGATATGTATGGGCTCTTTTCACAAGAAGAAATAAAAGCTATTTATAGTCATATGAAAAAAAAATTTTCTTTGAAACATATTTAAACTATATTGGATAGATTGCTAGCTAGGGGAGAGAGGGAGAAAAATTTGGAACATAAGATTTTGCAAAAATGAATGTTGATAGCTCTCTTCAATAATGAGATGATTAGACTAATTCCAAAGATCTTGTGATGAAAAGAGCCATCTACAACCAGAGAGAGAACTGTGGGAACTGAGCGTGGTCCACAATTCTTTTTATTGTTGTTTGTTGCATTGTATTTTCTTTTTCATTTTTTTGTGTGGTTTAATTTGATTTTTCTTGTGCAGCAAGATAATTTTGTAAATATGTATGTATATATTGGATTTAACATGTTTCTACCATATTTAGCATATATTTGACTACTTGCCATCTAGGGCTGGGGGTGGAGGAAGGGAGCAGAAATTGGAACACAAGGTTTTGCAAGGGTTAATGTTGAAGAATTATCCATGCATATGTTTGTAAAAATTAAAAAAAAAACTTTAATGAAGAAAAAAAAATAAAAAGAAAAAGGAAGAAGAGAAAAAAAAGTGAATGTTGAAAACTATCTTTACATCTATTTTGAAAAATAAAATAAAATAAAATAATTTTAAAATTCTTCTAAATCATTATTGATTTAAGAAAAGTTCATTATAACAACTCTAAGTAACTTCATACTTTTCAGAAATGAAAAATTCTGGAGAGGATCACAGAAAATAAATACATTAATGAATTGCAGATGGTGTAGTGAACTGCTCCAGCCATTCAGGAAATATGCCCAAATTGCTATAAACCTACCCCTTTGACACAGCAATACCACAAATAATTCTATACCACAAAGAGATCAAAGAAAAAGGCAAAGGACCTATCTGTACAAAAATATCTATAACAACTTTTTTTGTGGCAAAGAATTGGAAATTGAAGAGATAGCAATAAATTGAGGCATGGCTGAACATGTTTTGCCATACAATTGTGATGGACTACTTAATACTAAAAGAAATGATGATGGGGTGGTTTCAGAAAAGAAGTGGCAAAACCTATATGAACTGATATAAAGTGATTATGAAGAACTTAATCCTGCCAACACCCATAATAGAACCTTTCCTCGTAGAAAAAAATTAAAAATAATTAACAACTATTCTGATGATATCAGACAGTGTATGACACATTTTACACTCCTAGTTCCAAATCTTTCTGCCAAGAGGAGAGAGGTGTGTAGAATGGAAAGTTTCAGTAATTGATCTTGAAATATATTATTGGTTTTTAACTTATTCAATGTTCAGCTTCTTTTTGTGATTTGCATTAATATAGTCAATGTACATTATTCTTTTGTTAAACTTCTCATTTTTCAGGTGAAGAAACTGAATTGACATAGCATTGAAATCACCAATTTAAATAAAAAAATTCCGTCCTCCCCTCATCCTTCCCTGTTTCCTCCCTCTTTGCCTCCCTCCTTTCCTTCCTTCTTTCCTTCCTTCCTTCCTCCCTTCCTTCATTCCTTCTTCCTTTCTTTGCAATATGTTATCTACAACTATGTGAAAATGTGAAAATAAAATATATTAAATTCATGCACTTTCATTTCCTCATGGAAAACATCCTATCTTTACTAATAAAGCACATTGAGCAGTTAGTTGTTTTAGAATTATCTCTATACTTTTCCTCTATAAATTTTACTTTTCAGTATCTAAGAAATGGACCCGATTTCCCCTGTTGTTCTTACTGAAACACAAAGCTGATCTTTTCAAATTTCTTGTTTGTGATCAAAGGGATTAAATTTTTGATTTGGGCAGACAATTCAAAGAACCTTTGTCAAAAGCAATTTATTAAAATTCAAATGTTGACAAAAGAATTTAAAGGAGCACTTTACTTTTCTAAATTCAGCAGCCTTGAACTAGATTCTGAGTATTATGAACAAAGTCAAAAGATAATAAATTACTGCGCTCACAGGGAATATAAAAGCCTCAATTCAATGAGAATAAGGCTAATAAATATGACATAACTAAGGTTAATGGAAAAATTGGACTTACAGTTTTTGAAAAGCCCTGAAATTTGTTCCTGATTACATACTATTCACAGCAAAAATAAATAAATACATGAAATAATAATACTGCTTTATGTGTCACATATATTCTGTTCAGTTTTATAACTCAGGTTTGGAAAAATCTTCAGACTAAAGATTGAGAGCCAAAAAGAAGGAGAGCACTAACTTTATTTTGCAAGTACTTGTAACTTAAATCTGATAGATTGCCATAGATCTACAGTAATCTGGCAATCTTTATAGTATATCGCATATTCAGCATATTGTACATTTGAACCTTGTATTAAAATACTTTAATCTCACAAGTTTCCTACAAGTTTTGCTATGGAACAAAGATTATAGGAAAGAGACTTTGAGGACATCTTATCTAGATCCTTCATTTACTTGAGAAAACTGAAAGCTACTTTAAGTAGTACACAGAAGTAGTAAAGCATGAGAGGCAGAATTTGAACTCTGGCTTTTTGGACAGTACTCTTCAAAGTATGTTACTCTACTGAAATCATTACAGGTTCTTGTAATTAGCCACAATATTGTCGTCATTCATTTAAAAGATATTAATTCAGAATGGTTACACCTGACTTTTACTTTTGAATCCCACAGAATTTTCTTCTCCTTTTCCACATCTACAACCCAGGTTCCCAGAAATATTATGTTAGAAAGAAAATCCTAATATCAATGCAAAAAAGTGGCACCATCTATAATAGATGAATCAGGGATTACCTAGGCTCAAATATTTAATTAAATAGGAGAGAAATACATGTCATTCTCAAAAAATGAAGCTAATTAGAATGAACAAAAATGAATGGAATAAGCACACCAGCAGCTTACAGAAATAGCTCTATATAAGGGATGATATGTGAACATGGATTCCTAAAACATAATTATTCTATAATTCAGTGACCTTCCTAACTCAGTAATGTGAAGGATGCTTCTAATATTTTATTTTGCAATCTCTTTCATGGAAGGGGAAGGGAAGAAACTATTTTCTTTTTCTTCCCATAAATGCTCTTCAAAGTCTCCAATCAACATGACCTAGGGTTTCTTCTAGATTTCTATATATGAGTGCTGTTGGACCAATTGTGGTTTACTGGGCTTCCTGACTCCAAATGTGCTACTCTGTACATGATATCATGTTGTGTAATCATAAATCCTCATTATCTCATAAAAAGGTGGGAATGCTAAGGAATGGGATAGGGAATTTTTTAAAATTAAAGATTGAAGTTTATTTTGCCTTCAAAACTTTAAAATCTCTGTAATGTTACATGTTGTCTAAGTGTTCAAATATTTTGGGCAGGATATGAATAGTGTAAAAATAGGTATATTTGTTAGAACACTGATAAATCACAGATGTTTATTAAAAGTTTACTTTTATACTAAATTGTCTTATCAAAAACTAAATAAATCCAAAGCACATGGCAAATATAATGTTTTATTTGTGTCTTTAAACTGAAAAATAAAGAATAATTTCCCAGATGCTTCTTGCATCAATCTCTCTTGACCTCAGTTATCTCATTTTTAAAATGAGAGGGATTATAGTGGATTACCTCTAAGGTTCCTTGGCAACACCAATTCTATGATGCTGTGATTTTTGTTCCCTCATCTGTGAAAAGATAGTAATAATTCTTTTGTAACCTCAGGTACAAAGTTATTTTAAGAATCAAGTGGATATGAAATCAATAACAATGACTATCTAAGCACATTAGGTGATACATTAATTTTTATTATATTGACTGAGTCTACTCATGAGCAACCAGTTTCTCAAATCATATCTGAACAGCAAAGATTACTCACACTGAACGTGTTCTATTGCAGAGATTGTCACATGAGTAAAGGAATGAATTGGTTTAATTATATATAAAATATTTGTTTGTGTTTCACCTAGCAATGTTAAATAGTTGTATTTGTAGAGTTCTATCTTAGTGAAAAGATTCCCAAATGTTTTACTTACTCAGTATTTACTTTAAATGAATTTCACTCTCTGTCTCTTTCTACTGGGATTTATTAGTGTTTTATATACACAATCACTCACATATACACAAGCACAAAATGAAAATCTGATGATCTGTGTGGATTTATTTTATATCTTGACACTTAGTCCAATAATATCTAAAAATTAGTCCAACAATATCCTGGTTACAATAGTGAGAATAAGGCAGATAACTAAAATGCAATCAGTTGTGTGAGAGAAGATAATAAGTTGTCATTTTGTATTGGATCTAAGATGTTTTTCCCCACCATAAAAATTAGGATCAAAGATAATTAGAAGAACACAACACATTAAAGAATGTGTTGGAGATTAAGAAAGAACATAATATCTATTATTCTGATTGTAATTGAAGCCAGATTCCATCATACTCTGCATGAAGTAAATCAAGAAAGCAAATATGGAAAATTGAAAACCAAACCTGCTCATTAATGAATGCCTTCATAAAATGATGAGAGATTTGAATGCTTTTAACGCTAACTTGGGAGGTGTTGGATATGGGGGAATGTGAAGACTAAATGGGGTAATGTAGGATGAGAAAAATAGGACTATATCAATATGTGTGATTTCTTTGTGTTCTACTTTGGTTCCTCATATAAACAATTAAAATGAATCCTGGACTTTCCAAGGTTATTGCTAAAGGAACTTCCAACTACAGTAGAATTTTACTAGCTCAGAAGGGATATCTGTTGCCAATGGACAGGCCTAGCTAGTTTTAGAGAAGCATCATCAATTTTTTTAAGGTGTAGGAACAGCATATGAGCATCTGCTAAAATCTAGATACCTTGCACTTTTCATTGGTAAAGGAAGAAAAGGCTATGTAGAGGGGTTTCCTCACTGAGGTGTTTCCTACCCTGATGAAATCACAAGTATAGAGAAAAGAAAATATTGAAGTATATATAAAATTCTTCCTTATTTGTCTTTTCCTGTAAGGATAAAATTGATTTTTCTATACTTGTTTTCATGCCATTCACAGTCATAAAAAATTGAAATAATCTGATTGCAGGGGGAAATATATATATATATACTCAATAGGGAATACATTGTCTTTTTTCCTGGTTGCTACAATCAGGGCTTATTTTTGTTATCAGAAAGTCAATAGCTTTTTTATGGAACACTGTCTCTGGATTTACAAGTGCAGTAGCAGAATCTGGAAGCTGATTGCATAGATTTGCAGAGAACAGAGACTTGTAAATACTTCATATTGTATTGCTAGCACAGACTGAATGAGTTATAAAAGTTTCTCTCTCTTTGGAATATGTCTTAAAGTGAAACTTACATGACTGTGGTATTGCTGTCATTTGTAGCTTACTTTCTTTTCTGTTGGATAAGTAAGAGAAATGGTATGTCCATCTTCCCTTGCTAAAAAGATGTCATATTTTACTTTGTTTCCTTTCTCTGTAAATTGACTGACATCCTGATGCAATCCCTGAAGTAGTGAACATAGTGCTAACTGAAAATAATGTTAGAATTTTCCAATCAAATAATGCCCTAGAAGGATAGGTTCATCAAGAAAATCCCATAATGTCAGCCTTCCTTTGCATTTTGATGACTAATTCTGAGAGGGAAAAGTTGAGGTTCCCCATTAGAATAGCTTTGCTGTATTTTTTCCTGTAACTACTTAATATCTCTAAAAATTTGGATGTACCACTTGGTACATATACATTTAGTATAAATACCACTTTATCATCTATGGTATCCTTTAACAAGATGTATTTTCCTTCTTTATCTCTTTTAATTAGATCTATTTTTTCTTTTGTTTTATCTGAGAACAGAATTGCTACTCTTGCTTTTTTGCTTTGGCTAAAGCATAAATTCTGCTCCAGATTTTTACCCTTACTCTGTATGTGTCTGTTCAAATGTATTTCTTGTAAACAACATATTTTAGGATTCTGTTTTTTAATCCATTTTGGTGTTTACTTACATTTTGTGAGAGAGTTCATGCCATTCATATTCACAGTTATGATTACTAACTCTATATTTCCCTCCATCTTATTTCCTCCCTTATGTATATTTTTGTTCCCTTTTTTCATCCTGTCCCTCTTTAGTAGTGTTTTGTTTCTAATTCACTCTGGTCTTCAACCTGCCCTCCATTCTATCACCCATTTTGTTCTTACCCTTTCCTAGTGTTTCTGCCCTTACTTTTGTCCAGTTCCTCCTTTTTCTTTCCCCCTTCTCTTCCTACTTCCTTATAAGGTAAGATAAATATCTATAACCAATTGAGTGAATATGTCAGAATCCCAGAAAAGCAAGCATCTGGAAATCTTAACTGGATCTTTCCTTTTTACTGCTTTTTTCTTTTTTTTTTCTTTCATTTTTTCATTCATCTCCAATTTTCTCTACTCACTGTTGAAGTTATCCCATTCTACTTGTTTTAACTTGCTTCTCTCAGCTCTGAGGGCATTCACCAAATTGTCCCTGGTCCTGGTTCATGGATAAATAATGTACAATCATTGTATTACATTAATATTAAAGGAAAATAACTAGAGGTCAAGGGAAGACTAACAGTGTGCTGCTGCCTATTCACCATAAAAAAAATTCCTCCTTTTTTTCCCTATCAAACACCTTCACAATAAGTGATAGTAATCTTTTCTTTCTATGAAATGCACATTATTCTTTCGTATCTTCATTCCCTGTTTTCCTTCCCCTTTTCTCAGGTAAAATATTTTTAGCATTGCCTACCCATTTTTCAGGCAATTCAAAGAATAAGGTTTCTGATATGCTGATATTCTGAGAAAACAGCCTTCATTTCAGATAAATCTAAGGTCACCTTTTGCAAATTAAGTGTCATGAATGTATTTTATCCATCAGGAAAAATATTCACAATGAATTTGCATTTTATTATTTCAGATATGCTATATATTTCATTAACACAACTGACTCAAACTGTAGCAAATAAAAGGGTTCATTGCACTAGCTAATTTCACAAGGTAAAATCATACTTTAAATCAATGACTTTTAGATTGGGATTCTATTTTAAAATGTCTTGACAACTGTGTTTCAATATAGTCAATTTCCTTTTGATCTATGTATTTCCTTTTATGAATTTAAAAACATGATACTGAGAAGGGGGTACGAAGACTTTACCAAACTGCCAGAGGTGTCCAGGGTACACACATACATATCTCACCACACATATACATACACACATACACATTAAGAACTTTATTAATGCATTGCTGCCTTCCATGCCCTGAATATCCCCTAACTTCAGTGTTTCTCTTAAATTAATTTATTATACATTTCTCCTATGTGTTTGAATTGTTTTGTATATTAGCTAATTCTTTTGTACAGAAATTTTAGATATTTTCTTTGAGGTCTACCACTAATGTCTAGTGTCATTCATTACCTGTACACCATAGGTGCTCAAGTACATGGTATTGTCTGATGGACTTAATGAATACCACCATACCAGGAAAATTCCCCCTGAATATGGGACATCATCCTATGTGTGGTGAAAAGTGAAAGAGGATGAGAGTGAGGAAGAGAAAAAGAACAAGGGAGGAAAGAAATTACTATGTAGGTCAGAAAACTAGGTTTGCAATTCTGACTTTACCATTTACCAGTTATGTGTTCCTGTGTCCTTTGACCAGTCACACTTACTCGTGGATCCAGTATTCTCTTCATAAGAACCAGTTTTAAGATGATCTAAAGGGCATCCTTTAAAATTGATTCTAAGCCAAGTCTAATTAGGCATGTCCCTAACCATTGTTTCCTGCTGTGACTTTACTGCTGTTCAGAAATCACACTCTAGAGTTTGTGAATGACACTGGCTTCTTTTTTCTAGAGAAATTGTATTGCCTTAGGGTCATCTCCATGACAAAAGGATCTTTTGTTCTAGTTAAGACATTGGCAGTTTACCTTATTCTCTGACTTCTTAATCAGCTTCTATAGTCATTGGATTTTCCCTGAGAACTTTTTCTCATCCAATTTCACCTCTTCATTCCTTTTGCTTGCTATTCCTTTCTGTCCTAGGGTTTTTTGGAACTAACATCAGTTCACATAGGTTACACCAGATATTTTTGTTTTAATTCATTCAGTGATAATCTTTAATCTTGGAATCAAAATAATGGAACTTCTAAATTTTAAGTTTGTGCATCAGCTTATTTATAGGACATCTGTGCTCTTTTACAAATCTTTGATGCTGGGGGCGGAGCCAAGATGGCGGAGAAGACACACGCGACTTTCTAAGCTCTTCTCTTACCCTCTTTATCAATATTATATCGAGCCTCAAAAATAGTCTTGTTTGCTAAAATTGTAAAGATAAGAAGTAGAACAACTCAGGCCGAAAAATCTGCAGCCCCAAAAAAGGTTGGTTCCGGGGCCGGGGCGAATCCGGGCAGACAGGAGAGAAATTAGGTTCCGAGGAGAGTCTCAAACGGAGGGTGAAAGCAAGATTTAGCAAACGCCCGGCCCCAACCCGCAAAAAGGGCTTTTCCGGGGAGTGTGATCCCACGGAGGACGCAGCCCGGGTTAGCCCCAATCTGACAGTGGGGGAGCTGGTTGTAGAGCTTTTCCAGGGCCGATTTGATTGGGCAGAACACTGGGGAGAGTCGGGGTCTGCCCTGGGCCACGCAAACTCAAGTCCCAAAAGAGGCCTCCTGGGGCAGTGACATTTTACCACTTAGTTCAGCCAGGGCAATGATAATCCACCAGCCCACTAAGCCATTTGATAGCTGGGCCAGTGCTGAATCCACTTCCTGTTGGGGAAGGGAAAACCTCAAGGATCCCAACCCTCGGAGCCGGAATCTTTAAATCTTTCCCTCCTGAGAGGAAGTCAACCCCTTGCCTAGGAGACCAAAAGGCTTTAAAACATGAATAAAAAGATGAAAAGAAGATCACAGCTTCTATGCAGAAAAAGAGAGGTCAGCAAACCTGAAGAGACCCTAAACAGCAAAATGCATCAGACTGTCCCTTTACATAATGTTTAAGAAGAGACCAAAAAGTCCAAAAGAGGTTAGAAAAAATGGGGAAAGGAAAGAAAGGTTTCAAAGAGAGCAACAATTCCTGAAATAGAATTGAAAAGAAAAATTTAAATGCAAATTGGTGAATTGAAAAATAAAAATCACAGGAAAGTAAGAATAGGAATTGGAAAAAAATAAAGAATCACTAGAAAGTAGGATTTGGAATTGAAAAGAAAATAATTCAAAAAAAAATTAGTGAAATGGAAAAATCACAGACCAAAACAATAATTAAAACCAATTGACATATACAGAAAGAAGTAAAAAGCTAAGGAAAATAATTTTAAAAATTAGAACGAACAAATTGAAACTAATACTTGAGAAGCAAGAATCAGTCAAGCAAAACCAAAAAAATGACAAACTGAAAACCATGAATTATCTATTCTAAAATGACAGACTTGGAAAATAGATTAGGGAGATAATCTGAATTATTGGACTTTCCGAAAACTAAAGATGAAAAAAAAGAGCCTGATACTATTTTTACAAGAAATCAAAAGAGAACTGCCCAGATGTAAAATCAGAAGGTAAATAGGGATTGAAAGAATTATCAAAATTTCTGAAAGAAACCCCTAAAATAAAACCCAAGGAAATTTGGGCAAAATTTCAGAACATCGATTAAGGAAAAATTTACAAGCAGCCAAAAAACCATTTAAATACCGAGGTGCCACAATAAGGATCACCCAAGATCTGGCTGCCTCTAATTAAAGGAAAGAAGGGCCTGAATATGATATTCCGGGCACAAAGAACTTGGGATGCAGCCAAGAATAAACTACCCAGCTAAGCTGAGCATTTTCTTCCAGGAAGAAGATGGAATTTAAAAACAAATGAATCCATTTTTTCGAAGAAAACCAGAACTAAACAAAAAATTTGATCTCCGAATAAAACTAAGAGATGCAGAAAAGGTAAAATAACTTTGAGAATTGTATTTTGTTGTGGATATACAAAAAATAAAAATTTGATGGTATGATATAAATAAAAAAGGAAGTAGATATGGAAAAGGGATGATGGCAGAATAAGGAAAGGGGGAAAAAAGAGGGAAACCACATCCCACAAAGAGGCTAAGGAAACTTATCAATCTGAGGGAATTTAGAGGGGGAAATTGTGTGAATCTTTACCTATAGAGTTGGCCAAAGGAAAATAAGACATTTGTTTTAGAGAAAATTCTCCGCCCCCATTAAAAAACGGGGAGAGGAAAAGGAAAAGAAAAGAGTAATAAGGGGAAGGGGGAAAACCAAAGGGGGGAGGAGGGATAAAAGAGGTAAGACGGATCAAGAGGGGTACAAAGTTAAAAGGGGAAAGAGGGTGGGGAGGGGAAAAAGAAAGCACAATCTGGGGTTATTGGACAGGAAATAAGATTTAGTAATTCTAACTGAAATGTGAATGGGATGAACTCCCCCATAAAGAGGAGGAATAGAGACTGATTAAAATGAACCCACAATATGTTGTTTACAAGAAACACATTTAAAGCAGGGGATACATGAAAAGGTAAAAGGCTGAGCAAAATCATTTGTTCAGGTGAGCAAAAGAGGGTAGCCATCCTTATCTCATCCAAAAGTAAAATTGATTAAAAAAGAGTAAAAGGAAACTAATCCTCAAAGGGAGATAAAAACGAACAATATCAATATTAAAATATATGCACCAATGGTATGGATCAGCTTCCAAAGGAGAAGAAGAGAGTTGAAGAAGAAATAGACAAAAACTTAATAGTAGGAGATCTCAACCTTTACCTCAGAATTAGAAAACAAACCACAAACAAATAAGAAAGAAATTAAAGAAGTAAACAGAATATTAGAAAAATTAGGATGTTGGATCTTTGGAGAAAATTTTTGGAGATAAAGGAAATATTTTCTTCCAGCAGTTCATGGAACCTATTCAAAATTGACCAATATTAGAATAAAAGACCCAAATTAAATGCAAGAAAGCAGAAATAGTAAATTTTTTTCAGATCATGATAATAAAAACTAAATTCAACAAAAAAATAGGGGAAATAGACCAAAAGTAATTAAAAAAAAAACTCATCTTAAAAAGGATTTAAAGTTTAAAAAAATTTAATAAATTTAATAAAATATAAAAAAATTGGAATCAACCAAAAGGGTAAAAGGGAATGAAATTTTAATCCTTGAAAACGAAAAAAAAAGAAAAGAAAAAGGGAATAATTTTAAAAAAAAAATAAAACCCAAATTAAAACCCCAATAAATCTAAATTAAAAAAAATTAAAAGGAAATTAAAATATTGAAATAAAAAACTAGAATAATTAATAAAACAAATTGGTTTAGAAAACCAAAAAATAGATTTTGAAACATTAAAAAAAAAATGAAATTGAGCTAAAATAAAAAAAGAACTTTCCAAAGGAAGAGGAATTAAAAAAT